>NW_004798043.1:55008-57396 GCF_000002075.1 Aplysia californica | reverse complement strand
CACACACACACACACACACACACAATCCCATTGTGTCAAATTAAACCGGAGCACCAAGTCCCACCCACCCCTCCCTCACAAAAGATACGCAATTGTTAAAAAAGAACCCCCTTTTTAGCACACTTTAGTAAGACGGTGGATTGAACGACAGTCCGCATCACCTCTTTGATCTCTACGCCCCGACACTCACACCACGACCAAGTCAAGAGCTGGAACCCTGCACCAACTGGCTCTCGTGTCGCGCCCTCCAAGCTTGAGAGGTTCTCGCTTCCACCAGCCCCGTGATTTTGTGCCTCTGGCGATGAAGACACTCTTTGCAGGGTACTCGTTAAATAAAGGTTGTAACTTGGACCAACCCAAGCGCCAGTAGAACTGTGATATATCAGTTTGAGAATGCTGTCTATGTGAGCGTATAATTGTGACGTCCTCATTAACAATAATTTATCAGCTTGAGGAGCGGTGTAGAGAGATACAAAATACAGTCGAACTTGTACAAAACAATCACCTGTCCAAAAAGCTACTTCCACCCCCACCCCCCTCACACACACACACACACCATAGCGTAATTTTACATGGTAATGATACTATTCAAAACGTCCACCTATTTAAGACAGTCACATTTCACCTCAGCCATATTGCACCTCGACACTAGGTTGCCGTCATAGAAAATTTCGACTGCATCACTTGTCGTGAAAGTCATTACCAGGATGTGTGCCGCACGCCAGTTCTTGAATGTTATGTAAGGCTATAGCGGACGCGTGCAAAATGGACGTTGGTTTCATCTTTACTGCTACAACAAATTTAAAGATATACAATTTCCAAAACAAATTGCATGAAAAATACAACCGCACAAGCCACCATTTCCTTGAAACAGCCATAGATCTCCGTCAACCAAATCGGTCGTTTCGATGAGGAGCTTCAACCGCGCTTGGGCAAACCGACCACCCCCAAGGTTTTTTTAATGGGTTTTTTTTTTGCTTTTTTTTGGGGGGGGGGGGTTGTTTTGTTTTGTTTTGATTATTTTTCTTGTCATTTTTTCTCTTTGCGCGGATATTCCCAAACAATTCCAACAATGTCTGCTTCGTCAAGGCATCACAGACAGCTACTTTGATAACCACAAGGAACCCTTATATATTCAAGTACCCTGTACTGTAAAGGAGGCATTCGCCTCTGGCTCCTACTCACGACTCTTGACGACCGCGCACTTGTCCTGAGAGGAGCGTGCACGTGCGGGCCGGGTTCGAGACGTCCCTCTTCACTCTTATGTCACTGAGGTGGGTCATCAATGAGAGTTGGGCCACAGAGGAAGACGAAATTTGGAAATGAGTTGGGAGCGAGTGGGTGTGTGGGGCTTTCTTGCACGTGGTCATACGGGGGCGTTGAGAAGTGATTTAGTGCACGGAGGTCATTGGAGGTGGAAGGGTTTAATACATGTACCGAACGAATGTAAGGAAGTTGTTTTGTTTTAGTTAGAAAGTATTTTACGGCACTTACAACTCAATAAGGTCATTTAAGTGCCGAAGATTAGAGGTGCTACAAGATAGTTACAAGCACAAGAAAGGAGTGGAGATAAAGACGACCGATGTTTCATAGGAAAGAAGAAGCAAACCACACTAGAGCCACCGCCAACCAACCACTAATCATACTAATGAGGGAACGAGAAAGCAAAAACAAAACAAAAAACCCAAACTCACCACCATTAACTGAACGAACGAAAAGATAGGTGAATGTTTCTTGTATCCGCGGACATCGGAATGTACACTATATATTGTACGGTTTAAAGCCCCTTTCAACGTGGAGAACATGGCGTTGGAAAGGAAATAAAACCCACCAAAACCAAAACCAAAAAAACCAACCCAGGGTGGAGAGTTTTGAAAACTCCTCGAACAACACGTGCTCAAGACCGCCTCTTTGAGGTTTGAACTACAGCCATCCACATAAACAACATAGAAAAAAGTATTAGTACAGACGAATCTAAAACGTCTGATCATGCAATCGTCAGGAAGAGTGCGTTTAGGTTCTTATTGCCCTAATTTACCACCGTTTTAATGTGAGTCTTTTTTTACGCCCCCTATCGACACGATTTAGAACGTTTAGAAAGCGGGCTTCAATCCTGTTTCTCAGGGCCAACCGGGGCTGAGAGGGATACAACTTCCCAGCAGAAGTACCGAAATACTCGATAAAAATCTCCTCTTTCAGAAATCCAAATCCAATCTCCTGCGGGCGACAGCGAAGTGCCTAAGTCCACCACACCATAAACAACGGGTTTTAATGATCTGATGATTCTGTTTGATCCCAAGAGGGCTAGAATTCAGACCATTCTTAAAGAAACACGTGCAAGGACAAAAATAGAGCCAATGGCATGTGAAGAAGAAAATGAAAAGGGGA
>NW_004798043.1:52288-53848 GCF_000002075.1 Aplysia californica | reverse complement strand
ACACACACACACATACATACACACTCACACAAACACACATAAAAATACACACATATACACACAAGCATATACACACACACAAACATATAAGCCCGCATACACAACACATACATGATATAAACACAAGCGCGTTCAGACGCACTCACGTACGTGCGCACACACACATACACACACACACACACACACACACACACACACACATGCACACGCACACGCACACACGTACACTGACATACATACACAAAAACGCACGCACACTTACATAATATAAAAGAGCTCGCAAACCCAAAGATATACACATAGGGTATACAAACAAACATTTTTTAAACATGATAACTTCTCGAAAGATAAGGGACTCTTCACTGTTTAAGGCAGTGCTTGCCAACCTGGGGGGTATCGCCCACCAGTGGGTGATTTGATTATTCAGATGGGCAGTGGGGTACACCCGGGTAGTGAAGGACATTACGCAATGCTGTTTTTAAAAGTTTTTTTAGTAAGAGTTTTGTACGGCGTTCGCAACTGCAGTAGGTCATATTATGAGCGCCAGAAGATAGAGGTGTTACAAGAGAGTATCAAACATATAAAAAGGGGGAGCAGGGATCAGGGCGATAGATGTTTGAAAGGAAAGAAGAAGCAAACCACGCCAGAGCACCCGCCAACCACCCACTGCGTTGTTTTTTAAAGACGTTGTAAGAGTTTTACGGCACTTGCAACACAATAGGGTCATATAAGTGTCGAAGACTAGAGGTGTTACAAGAGAGTAACAAACACAGAACAGAAGGAGGAGAGATAAGGACGATAGATGTTTGATAGGAAAGAAGGAGCAAACCATACCAGAGCACCCGCCAACCACCCATTCAGAGTCTTACGGCACTTGCAGCACAATAAGGTCATATAGGTGCGGGAGAGGAGAGGTGTTACAATATAGCTTTGTTTGTTTGTTTGTTTGAGAAAAGAGAAGCACATCGACACAATAAAGGTCATTTAGGGCAGGGGCAAAAGTAAAACGGACTTATAGAACATCAGAGGGAAAGTAAAGAAGAAAGACCTACCACCGGCGCCCCCCAGCCACACACACAAGAGAGCAACAAAGACACAAAAAGAAAGAAGGGGGAGAGATAAGGACGATAGAATAATATGTTTCATTGGACAGAAAGAGCAAACCACACCAGCTAGAGCACCCGCCAACCGCCCAATGTTGGGGAAGAGGGAACGAGAGACGGATGTCTCTGAACTCGGTGGACAGTACAAAAATATGCAAGAGTGGGCGCTGGCTTAAAAACATAAAAAGGCTGACAAGCACTGATCAAAAGGTAAGCCTATTACAAAGTAAAGCACTCCCATCTGGTTTGATTTATTGATAAGCTCAACATATTTAACACTCCCCCCCTCCCCGTAGACACCAAGGCAATGTCTGTAGATAAAACATGCCGATCTCAACAGCAGAGAAAGGGTGGATCGAGCGCGCGGTAGAAGGAAGCAAGTTACTTTGAACCATAGACATTAATATCAATAGTGCAAGTCTTTGCTTTAAACCTAGCCTAATCTCAAATTCTAAAT
>NW_004798043.1:49160-50171 GCF_000002075.1 Aplysia californica | reverse complement strand
CATCATCATCATCATCATCATCATCATCATCATCATCATCATCATCATCATCATCAGAGAACATAAACAGACCAGTAACTGCACACCCCCACATCGTCCATCTTGCCTCTCACAAAACAACACCAAGGTCGCAACAACCCAACACCCCATAATGGCATTGGGGAATAATAAATAATGACGACCAAGGGCAACCAAAAAATCTTTGTAATTATAGTTGCTTTAACGCCCCCCCCCCCTCTCCCAAAACAAAAAAAGAAAAGAAAAGAAAAGAATAAATAATCGACACAATTTAGATAATTTAGGAGGCGTGCTTCGACCCTGTCTGGAAGGACCAATCCAGGCTGAGAGGGAAACAACGTCCCGATAGAAATACACTGACTTGGATACTCGAAAAAAAAAATCTCCCCACACGAGAATCGAACTCAGGTCTTCTAGCTGCGTGCGACGGTTACACACCTAATCGCTACACCCCAGGCACCGATCCACGGCACCAGACAAGAACCATTGATTAAGGATAGCACGATGTGGTCAACACGTTTGTAAGTTGTGCAAGATTCTGGTACATGTTAATCTATATTGTATGCATAGGCTGTTGTGAGTAGATGGCCTACACCAAAAAGAACATACATGATGATAACATCACCCTTGGCATGGATCCTGATGTAGATACTAATATAATATATTCAGATTTGTGCGCCTATACACGATAGTAATTGACTACACACAGTAAGCCCGCTGAAAGTGAAAGTTAACATCCAGTAATAACTGAGGTGACCCCTCCCCACCTTCCCTCCCCTCACCCAAATCACTCACACAAACTCAAATTGACACCGTTTACATTCATATCACATGACAGGGGTTGTAAGCTGGTGTGTGTGAACTTCAGAGACAGACATGCAGACAGACAAACAGAGATAGATAGATAGATCTACAAATAGAGAGACAGATGGATAGAGAGATAGTAAGATAGATAGGTAGGTGGAGAGAGAGAGAGGGAGAGAGAGAGAGAGA
>NW_004798043.1:46286-48483 GCF_000002075.1 Aplysia californica | reverse complement strand
GTGTGTGAGAGAGAGAGAGAGAGATAGAGAGAGAGAAAGAGAGAGAAAGAGACAGACAGACAGACAGACAGATAGTCAGACAGACAGAGCGACACACACAGACAGAGAAAGGGAACAGAGAGAGAGAGAGAAGAAGAAGAGTTGAGAAAGAATAATACGTGTGTGGGAGAGAGAGAAAAAGAAGAGAAAAAAGAAAGAATTGACAGAAAAAAAGAAAGAAAAAAAAAGAAAAAAGAAAGAGAGAAGGAAAGGAAAAAAGAACAAATGAAAGAAAGAAAGAAGAGACGAGAGGGGTGCTTGGGAGAGGCATGACAAACAGCGAGTGTAACACGAGGACAAAGTCAACGGCCCTGTGGGATATAATGCTTACCTCAGTCAAACCGCTGTGTCAGAATCTATCCACTTGTTGAGTTAAGAAATGTCAGAAGATAGCTAGACTATTCAGTTCTCCGTTGATGCAATAATGTTATCATCAGTTCATCATTAGATTTAGTAGCAGAACTTTTTTTCAAAACATACAGTATACAGTGGCAATAGCATATCCTTGAATAGGAGCAGCAATGTCCTGACAGCAAACGACGCTTCGTATCTTTCCTCGCAGTCAGTGAACTTAAACATTTAAACAGCAGTAAAAGAGCAGGATGAGGTCGAAGGTCACCACCTTAGACATTCCAGTTCGTCTCCAAACACACAACACACTACAACACTACACCCCGTTACAGCAACAGCGGGCGTTATTTAGAGACGTCAAGATAATACACGGTATCCAACAGTGCGAGAAATATTCCGTGAAACGTACATGTGTGAACTACACACACTTGGACGACACAGAGGAGGGCGTGCACTGAAAGTAGGTCTGTGCTCTATGTCAGCCAGGGGAGGGCGCCCCTTTAGCCCCTCTCGATCCACGGACTTCTTACACAGTCAGTAAGAAGAAGCGAACACAGGCCGCTCGGGGCGATGAGAGGACATTATATTTTTAGACAGCGCGAAGCACAGACAAAATACAACTCGTTTGGCGGGCAAGGGCAGGGAACTCAGGGGAAAGTGGGGGAGATGCGGGGGTGGGGCCCGGACGAGTTACGGGGATTGCTTTTGGTTAATCGTTGTGAAGGAGTTGCGAGGAAGGGCGCGTTCAGATTGCGGGCGGTGCAAAAGTAATTAAAACCCAATGGCCCATTCAGTCTTTTTAAAAGGCTCTTTTTAGAAAAAGTCAACGAACATGCTATCACATTTTGTTTTCAAAATCAGAACTTGATTATATACAACACATTTATGAAAAACCAGGGAAGAGTATAAGTCCTTGTTCATCAGTTTCAAAATTGAGTTAAAACTTCAAAGAAAAACTGTAAGTAAATAATGACAAGACAATCGAAGAAAGTGTTCGTCCGTCTGTGATACTGATAGACATGCGTTTGTAGGTCTATAATATAGGCCTGTAGAAAAAAAAGGGGGGGGGGGGGCTCACCCATATCAACTCTACATGCAGCAGATTCAGAAATGTTAAGCTTCCTGGCATCTAATTGGAAGGTAATTCAAGTATTTCTCATGAAGCCTACTTATCGAGCAGTACTCACGACAGACCAACCAACAATAGTGATGTTACTCTATTGATTAACAACCCTTGGCTCTGTTTTCATTAGAATTAACAAATCTTGCTCGGCTGCCGTCATCTGACCTGAGACCCCGGTACCATTATGCACTGATGCATTATGTATGAGACAACTCAATCTGAAATTCATTTTTGTAACAAGGACAGAGTGGAGCGGAGTTTTGTCTTTCATCTAAGAGGACAGTCCCCTCACTCTGTTATCTTGGAAATAGAATAATCTTTCTTGTACGCCTTATTCCCTATTGCTACGTCTGTAGTTTAGATCTTTTAGAAGGTGGGCGACCAACGTCTGATCAGGCGCTTCGCTGTCGCACACAGGCGTCTCGAGTTCGATTCCTGAGTTGAGAGACTTTTTTTTATCAAGAACCTCGGTCTTTCTGCTGGGATGTTGTATCCCTCTCATCATGGGTTAAATTATCCCTGATGGGCAAGGTTGGAAAGTCACCTACTAGATGACCTTTTGTGTCGATGGAGGTGTAAAAACACATTAAAAACAGATGGGCTGCTTTGATGTTGCTTTTACGTTCAATTATCTATCTATCTATCTATCTATCTATCTATCTATCTATCTATCTATCTATCTAT
>NW_004798043.1:44000-45655 GCF_000002075.1 Aplysia californica | reverse complement strand
AGAGAGAGAGAGAGAGAGAGAGAGAGCGACGAGGAAAGGAATATAAAAAGACAGAAAGATAGATTAATATTGGTTGTTTTGTTTTTGGAGTGAGGGTTGACAGGGATGAATTATAAGAGATATAGATATAGACAGATATTCTTCACAGACTGGACTAGTAGATGTACAGAAAGACAGACAAGCAGACAGACAGACAGATATAAGGCAGCAGACAGAGGACAGCAGACAATAAACAGAAGATAAAAGACAACAGACACACAGGAATAGTTTAACGACACCTTCTAGTGTGCATGTGCATGTGTGTCTGTGTGTGTGTGTGTGTGTGTGTGTGTGTGTGTGTGTGTGTGTGTGTGTGTGTGTGCGCGTGATTTTTTTATTGTAGGCATCAACACAAAGATAAGAATTTGTCTCGACATACTGACTTCATTGATGACTTAATTTGCTCTCGTTGCCCGAACATCATCCTGTCACATCTCCATTTCCTTGTTCGCCGCTGATTAAAGCTGTTGATGCTACGGATTAATGTTTGTTACCTTGCGTGGCTTCGCCCATTAGTGGACGATTTGGCTATTTTGGTGTAGTGATAATTATTAATTTAATGGCCTGCTTAAATATATACAAGTAGACCTACATATAGGCTTGCAAAGGGGGCAAAAGGGATAGATAGCTATTAAAAAGTTGACAGGCGCTGCTATGGGTGGGATTGAGCTTCATAAACAACACTTCCCCCTTCCAACCCACTGAAGAGCCCTTCTGAGTGTGCGTAATAAAAATGGAATAAACTAGTAAACCCATATAAACTTCTGTTCAACGCGACTTCCAATATTTACTGTTTGACCCTTCCATTTGGTTTTCGAGTGACATTCTGACTTCAGCATGTCAGCTGAACATTTCAAATTTCTGTCTTGAATTCATCAGTTGCGCTGCAATATCTGCAATATCTGCTACGGTACCCAAGAACCACATTATTACAACGGTCATTTTTGTCCTCAATAATAATCACTTTCAGACGTTGTCGTCAATTCAGAGAAGTACATGTATATACATACGACGGCCACCCATTGTCGAGGAGAGCAGTGGTCATATAAGACATATGACTGTCTCACACAGTGTCTTTATAGTGTTAAAAATTATGAAATAAAACGCAAGGGGGTGAAGATGAGAACTGGCCGTTTGTACCGAAGTTGGTGTTACGCAGGTGGACGTAAGAGCGGGTTCGACTGTAGACACATTAGTATGATATCATAGTTTCGAGTTCCACTCGAAAGAGCAATGGAAAGCTCAAATAAAGGCCTATTGATCAAGAAACTCGGGACAATTACTTTTATTTGCTTTTACGTAAAAACGAGTATGATAAGGAGCATTATAAGCACCTCCAGTCTCAGCTGTGCACCAGACTGCCTCGTGCAAAGTGCACTTTGTATAGCACACGCAGACAGGTGCATTTCATTCGTCCTGAACTACATACAAAAAATCTAGACGGGCTCTGTCTGACCTCAAATTACTGTGCGATTGTTATCTTTAAATTATTTCTGCACTACATACTAAACTCATTTCTTAAATTCAATCAGAATGAAGAAAAAATGGAGGGCGGTGTGTGTGTGTGTGTGTGTGTGTGTGTGTGTGTGTGTGTGTGTGTGTGTGTGTGTGTGTGT
>NW_004798043.1:40070-42961 GCF_000002075.1 Aplysia californica | reverse complement strand
TGAGTGAGTGAGGAGAAAGATGAAGAGAGAAAAAGAGAGCTAGAGAGAAAAAGAGAGAAAACGAGAGAGAGAGAGAGAGAGAGAGAGAGAGAGAGAGAGAGAGAGAGAGAGAGAGAGAGAGAGAGAGAGAGAGAGTACCTCTTCTGTCTGCTGGGACATTCTGTCCTTCTCAGTCAAGGTTGGCCCTGACAGGCAGGATAAAAAACAGCCCGCCTCCTAAATCTTCTAAATTGTGCCGAATGGGCGTAAAACACTAATTACAATTATGTATCTGGGAATGGAACCCTTGAATGGGCTGTGCACTTATTCATCTCATCAAGCTGATCAGTCCCCATCCCAATTTGTCAAACGAAAATCGGTAGCGGTTCGAACTCACTTTTACCAGAATATTAATGTGAAGTGACGAAGCACAGCTGAAACTGTCTAAGACGGCCCCCTTCTGTAGAGAAGAAAAGTGGGTGTCTTAGATAGGCGAGCGTCTTACATAGTGTCATTATAATAAAAAACCCAAAACAAAACAAACCAAAAAAAAACAAACCCAAAACGCCAGGGCGAAATGGAAGTGGCCGTAATTTGTACAGGTGATTAACTTATGCAAGTGGCCGTTAACGCAGGTTCGAATATAGATGGTTTACAATGATTACATATCAAATGAACGGTTGTCTTGGAGTGCACCTTAGAATCTTACTTTTTTAAAAACAATGTACGCGTAGGTGTTTTGACGTCCCCATCGGCACAATTTAGATAATTTAAGAAGCGGGCTTCGACCCTTCCTGTCAGTCACATCAAGGTTGAAAGGGATACAACGTTGCAGCAGAAAGACCGTGATACTCGATAAAATCTTCCCTGACACGGGAATTGAACTCGGTCTTCGGAATGCTACATCGAAGAGCTTATAAGAGTAAGTCTGATTGTCGTACAACTTAGGTATAATCAGCAGTTAATATGTAATACCGTATAATGTACTTTGGAGACTTGATTCATAATTGAGGACCTTAAGTAACCCAGTTGACATTACTATTACGCAACCCCCCAAACAGTTGCACTATTATAGTGTATAATGCACAATAATAATAATATTATCAGATCTGATCCCACTGGTTGTCTGTCTCTCTTTCTGTCTCTCTCTTTCTCTCACTCTCGTGTTACAATAAACAAAACCGTTGGATGCGTGTGTTACCATTGCAACTGTTGACAATAAAGATGTGTGTTACAACTGCTACTGTTGTTTATACCATATATCAGAATGGAAGTTGTTAGGAGACTGTACAGTCCCCTAACAACTTTTCGAATACTTTGAATATACTACAGTGTTGTTATAGTTGTCGTTATCGCTCTTGCTCTAATGAAAACGTAGCAACATGGAATAATAATACAGCGCGTGAAATCTATGTTGGTACGATACGTTAAGTAATTAATTCCTTGTAGATAAATCAATTGAAAGGAGGTAGGGGGGCTGGAGGGTGACGTAAGAAAGCGATTTTATTGGGTTACAGATTGAGCAATATTTTCCAACCTGATGTTATCGGATAAGCTGGTTTTCACGAGACTTCGAAATCGAAATCACTCGACTTGACAACTTGATAGATAGTCTGTATTGCTAACAGTCCCAGAGCTGGCCAATAGAAACCCGTATAAGTTCTCAAATGGTGTATCGTTCAGCCCTCTCACCTGATTGATTGAATGCGGAGGGGGATGTTACGATATGATGTGGGTACGACACCCTCATAAACACTGTAAATTGTGGATGCGTTACGCCCTCATTGACACACTTTAGATCTTGTAGGAGACGGACTGCTTCGGTCGTACTTGTCAGGGCCTACCCGGGCTAAGAGGGATACACCATCCCAGCAGAAAGACGGACATACTTGATGAAAATCTAGTGTCTGCCCTCTCGGGAATTAAAATAAACTCTACCTACAAGGGCTAAGCGTCTATAGTGCGGTCAAAAAATTATGGCGCAACTTATCCTCAAATATCTCTTAAATGGGGGGATCAATGTCATCCACACTTTGCACAGCAGTTTGTGTCAATTAGTCTTAACCAAAACTTGTTTTTCATGAACAATTGGGTCTAGATTAAAAATCTTTTTTTGTATATTAGAATGCTTGAAATCTCTGCCACACGTACAATGGGATTGTTCACAGGACTCCCCGCTTCTCACATACATTTTGATTACGCATATTATGGCCTAATTAAGTCACAGATCAATGTAAATTTTTAGAGGCTAAACTTGTTACAAGAAAATTAATTTTAAGGTGAACACATTTTTTGCACTGATGGTTCTCAAAACATGCGTTCAATGAGCATAGACTCTAATGTCTCGATTAGAAAAAACATGACGAACTTGCTAGTAAAAGTAATATTGCCCCAGCTGTAAAGATGAAAAAATTTGTAGAAACCACTCACTTGTATTTTTTTAATGAGTATTTAGGAAGGAATTTTCTAGAATATATGGTGCCGAAATTAAGGCTGTAAGGCGATCTAGTCGATTGGATATCTGAATGTGACGTCCACGGCATTCGATAGGACGGAACCAAGTGGGTGCACAAGCTATGAAGACTCCTCACACAACTGTAAAACTGCGTTTAAGAAAGTCCCTGTTAGATGCGGAACTATAGGGCTATTCGAGCCGAAACTTACTATGATACCAAAAAAGCTACCGATATCCTCTTCTAGACGAATGAAAATGGAACAATGAACATTGCTATAAAGAAAACGATCAAAGAGTGCTGAGATATATGAGAACGTAACCCTGTCAACTAAGACGTTCAAAATGTTGTTGTTAAAAAAACAAATAAGGCAGAGATGTGGAGAGAGGGGGAGAGAGAGCGAGAGAGAGAAAGAGAGAGAGAGAGAGAGAGAGAGAGAGAGAGAGAAAGAGAGAGAGA
>NW_004798043.1:38825-39970 GCF_000002075.1 Aplysia californica | reverse complement strand
GGGGGGAGGGGAGAACCCCTCCTTCCTCATCCAGCGACGAGCTCCTGCTAGCAGTTGGATCATGTGGAAACTGAAACACATTCTGGAACACTTTTTGATCACGACCAAGAACCAAGTCTTGTCTTTCTTTCCTTTTGTCTCAGCGCTTAATGACTATGAAGGAGTAAACCAGCCTTGATATTTCTTTTCCTTTTCAGCTTTTTTTTTTCTTAAAGTTTTTCTTTTGGTGTTAGGACCTAACCATCTTCTTTCCACGCCATGCGTCTTGGCAACTCACAAAAGGAGCAAGATCATCAGTTTAAGCAACACTTTATGAGAAGCATGACTGTAATAATTATTCCTTTTCCATTTCAGCTTTTTTGTGTTTTTTAATTTTCTCATTCTCTTTTCATGCCACTGACCTTAGCAACTCAAATTCATAGCAAGGTCATGAGCTTAAACACACTTTATAATATGAAGAAACGCATCTGTAATAATAATGTTCCTTTTCCATTTCAGCTTAAAGAAACTAACCAAACAAAAAACAAAAACAAACAAACAAACAAACAAACAAACAAACAAATAAAACCCCACTTTCTATTTTGTGTTCACCACCCTCCTCCCATGCCACGCATCTTAGCAACTCACATACGAAACAACATCATGACTTCAAGCATTTCTTCATGGGGAAACATAACTGTAAAAGTTTCAATTCAGCTTCTTGTTTAACCTTCTGTTTTGTGTTAACCTCCCACGCCAAGCATCTTCGCAGCCCACATTCAAAGCACGATCGTATGTGTAAACACTACTTTAAGAGGGAACATATCTGTAATAGTATATTCCGTTTCCATTTCAGTTTTTTTTTTTTTACTTTTGTTTTTGGTTGTTGACCATTCTCCTCCCACACCACGCATCTTGGGGAACTATCACAATGATATAAGAAAATGGACGTTCAAGAACAAATTAAAATTAAATGAGGATAAGACCGAAATATTATTTCTTCGTAGCAGCGCATGCAATGAAATCGACAATATCAGAATAAACACCAATGGCTACGAAATATCAGCCCAAACTAAAATAAGAAATGTAGATGTGGTGCTAGATCAAGATATGTCAATGAAATACCATGTATCCAATCTTTGTAAAAATCTATATCTCCAGCTGAA
>NW_004798043.1:37170-37982 GCF_000002075.1 Aplysia californica | reverse complement strand
TAATAAAGTGATTTCTTCCGGTGGTTATCTCGTTGGATCCGAACATCTTCAGGATTTAGGATAACCTTGATTTCGGAACACTACGAAGCATTAACTTTTATTTTTCCAAAACAATTTCTTTTTTTTTTGTATTAAAGAAGATGATTTTTATGATTGAATGGACTGGTGGCCGTTAGTTTACGTAAAAAGGAGTCGGAACTTTTCTTCCGTAGCATTAATCGTGGCGAGCGATTCCGGAATCGAGTTTTCGCCCAGCTCTAGTAATTATGACTGTGTGGACCAGTCAGCCGCCACGGACGACAACTACACCTTACGCATCCGCAAGGGGGACTTGGGGAAATGTAACTTGGGGAAGCTGAACTATTCTATTCATCATAGCAGCTAGAAGCACCCCCCCCCCCTGGGCACCGAGCTCATAACTAATGAAAAACTGAAAAGGAAACTGCAGTGACTTCAGACTCCTTGATATAACTATGCACCTTTTGAATGATTCTGAACCACCGTTATTTGTCACATTCGAAAGTTCTGTGGATCGGAAGTTTAGGCGACCAAAGTGACGATCTTTCACTCCATCTACTGTCATCTTTCACTCCATCTACTGTCATCTTTCACTCCATCTACTGGTATCTTTCACTCCATCTACTGTCATCTTTCACTCCATCTACTGCTATCTTTCACTCCATCTACTGTCATCTTTCACTCCATCTACTGTCATCTTTCACTCCATCTACTGTCATATTTCACTCCATCTACTGCTATCTTTCTCTCCATCTACTGTCATCTTTCACTCCATCTACTGTCATCTTTCACTC
>NW_004798043.1:34542-35926 GCF_000002075.1 Aplysia californica | reverse complement strand
CACACACACACACACACACACACACACAAGTCTTGTCTTATACAAAGAGCGAAATAATCTCTTCTGCTGTCCACGAAAGGGTTTTTCCTGGATTTAGTGACCTTTCGCTTACGTCATACTGTCTTGCAACTAGCACACACAAGTTGTTTTGTCTTATCAAAGAACGAAACAGTCACTTCTACTGTCTCCGAGAAGGCCTCTCAAGCACTCAGTGACCTTTAGCTTATGTCATGCTCTTGCAACTAACAAACGCACGTCTTGTCTTATAAAAAGAACAAATTAATAGTCTGTTCTGCTGTCTTCGGATTCGTCCCTTTTCTTGATGAACAGAACCCAATAACCCGTGTCCTATGTTACTTATGTGGGTGGTTTTTGAGTGCTCTGATGTGGTTAATTGCTTCTTCGTTCCTCTCAAACATCTATCGTCCTTATCTCCCCTCCTTCTGTTTTTGGTTTTTGTTACTCTCTTGTAACACCTCTAATCTTCGGCACTTATATGACCTTATTGTGTTGCAGATGCCGTAAAACACTTACTAAAACAAAATATGTTATTTATGTATGGTTGGACGGTGTGAACGAAGGCTTTCTTAATAACGCTTGGGTGACTTTCGGATCTCAATGAGATTACAAGTCGTATTGGCATAATGATTATTACTGCTTGGCTGGATTTTTGGATTGTATGCGTCTTTTTCATACTTTATTTTAGCTGTAAAAAGCAGATTCTTTCATTGTGGTTTTTAGTTTAAGTAAGAGTTTTACGGCCCTTTCAACACAATAAAGTCATGTAAGTGCCGACGATTAGAGGTGTGTTACAAGAGAGTAACATGCGCTAAAAAGAAGGAGGGGAGATATAAAGACGATAGACGTTTGACAGGAAAGAAGAAGCAAACCACATTGTGGTTTAAAAGAAGAGTTTTTAATCTGGAACCGTGAGCTTGTTCCACAGAATCTAGATCTTGTATCTTTCCGACGATGAAGTCCTTTTTTTTTTTTTCTCTTATTATTGATTTCCCCCCTTTTTTAAACATTGGAGGTGATCTTTGGTTCGATCAGTATGACTCTCAATTTATTTTACTTGTTGACTTTTAAGAACATGGACAACTGAAACGTACGGGCAATGAGTGACACAGCTTTTGTATAAAGTCCCGTCTTATTCGAAGATTCAAAATAAACCAATTAAAGACAAACTTGCTGTAAGAAAGACTCAGAATGGGACTAACAATAAAATCAACACAAGAGACAAACGTGGTGATTTATGCTTATTGTCGATTTTTTAGAAAACTTAATTGTTGTTGTTGTTGTTGTTGTTGTTGTTGTTGTTGTTATTGTTATTGTTGTTGTTGTTGTTGTTGTTGTTGTTGTTGTTGTTGTTGTTGTTGTTGTT
>NW_004798043.1:32819-34425 GCF_000002075.1 Aplysia californica | reverse complement strand
ACCTTAAAACATCATCAATGGGAAGTGTTGTTACGATTAAAACAGCAAGACCCTACGTTTATTTCTCTTCCACTAAACGGGTCAACGGTTGCAAGTGTGTGAGGCGTCCCGAGTGGCGTTTGTTTTGAGTTCGTAAGCGAAACTACATTTTTCTTTTTTCTTTCTTTTTCTTTTCTTTTCTTTTCCAAAGGAAACAAATTAAGACAACGTAGTATCTTTTCTTTCTTTCTTTCTTTCTTTTTTTCTTAATTTTTTTTTACGGCAGCATGAATTTCTTTCCCAAAACCGAAATTATCCTAAAGAAAGCATTGTGTTTGTGTTTGATTTATAGCTACGGTGTCCTTGAATTTTATCGAATCTACGCGGATAAAGATGCCATGAGCAGTTTCTGGCGCCTTTGTTTACGATTTGTTTACGGAGCGCACTCGGGTTTTTATTGCCGTAGAGAACACAACCTTTTCACAGGAAAAAAACCCAAACATTTTGGCGACGCGACACGGTGGAATCAGGCGCTCGTCAATTTTTAGAGAACAGAGAAATCAGTATTTTTCCGCCTGTTGGGCAGTTTTTTTCATTTTTTTCCCCATTAAAAAAAAAAAACGTTCCACGTTCAATACATTTTAGGGGGAATTTTTACAGGGCAATGTTGTTTAAAGCCAAACATGTTATTTTGCATAAAGAGTATGAGAATTTAGCTTTAATAGTCACCAATCTGGGGCGATCATTTTTTCGCTATTTTCCCCTGTATCATCAGAAAACCCCTGCCTTCTTAAGTTGCACATATAATATGTTGACTTCTATGCGAGATAAATGTATACGTATTTGCATTAAATTCAAGAAAAAACTCCACATGCTCAAGAATTGACGAGAGTCTGATTCCACCATGCTGCGACACATTTTGTTTTTGCTGCGAGAAAGGTAAACAGGTAGTAGTAAAAGTCAATTTGAGTCACCTCACCCCCCCCCCCTCCCAACCCCCAGCTTCCTTTCGGAATGAACTACTTCTTTGCGCTCCTTTGCTGGATCTCAGCGGTAATAGACTGCTGTAGTCATCAACCTATAGTGCAACTGATTTTAAAGTATGTGACCGTTTTTCGTACGTCGTAAGGGCCTTTGCCTTCAGGTACCAACATTCCAATTAGGAGGGTACTCAATATTCTAAAAGTAACTAGAGTATTTTCATATGACCTTATGCAGTTGTGAGCGCCGTAAAATCTCTACTAAAACTAAACTAAAATATAGTATTTTCAGTTTTGATAGGAACTATTCAGTTTGAATTTTGCCCGGGTGTTGGCCGAAGCTGGAACTCATACAACCTATACGCACACGCAGGGTCTCCATTCTCTATGGGGCCCCATTAGGCTAGCGCTGACGTCATTCGTTACTTACAGACGTAGAACTAATTTAAAAGGCAATTCCTTTTGCCTGCCGCTGTGGACACGAAGTCTAGAACCTGAGCCCACAGACTCCTGCAGCCTACCCCCTGACAAGGACAGGTACTGTTGTGGAAAGGTGCGTCTTTGAAGTGCAGGAGCTCCCGAGTCCAAGTCAAGCTACCTGTGTTTCTGTCCGTGCCCCTACGAGGGAAGGAATGGCGGGGTGGGGG
>NW_004798043.1:30858-32719 GCF_000002075.1 Aplysia californica | reverse complement strand
TTGTTGTTGCTGTTGCTACTGTTATTACTGTTATTATTAAATTCACTGTTTCTCTTTTGTTGTTGTTGTTCATGTTGTTCTTGTTGTTGTTGTTATTGTTGTGGTTGTCATTTTTGATGTAGCTGTTGTTGTTGTTATTGTTGTTGTTGAATTCACAGTTTCTCTTTGTTGTTGTTGTCATCACTGTAATGGAGGTCACAGTTGATTCGTTGTCGTCATAATTAAACTTTTAGCGTTGTTTGTATTATAGTAAGTTGTTCTGTGACTACGTCTGAATGAAAATAGTCCGTGTGTGTGTGTGTGTGTGTGTGTGTGTGTGTGTGTGTGTGTGTGTGTGTGTATGTATTTCTGCCTTTCTTCGACCATTCCCTCCCCCTCCCCACCTCCTTGCGCCAATATGATCTGCCCATCTTCATACTTCTTCACCCATGTGGGTGGTTGGCGGGTGCTCTGGTGTGGTTTACTCTTTCTTTCCTATCAAACATCTGTCGTCTTTATCTCCCCTCCTCCTTTCTTGTGCTTGTTACTCTCTTTTAATTACACCTCTAATCTTCGGCACTTATACGACCTTATTGTGTTGCAAGTGCCGTAAAACACTTTCTTAAACTTTAAAAGCATTTCTTCACCCATCTTGGTATATTTCACTGACCGTTTCTTCTTTCGCCTACCAACCTCCATCATGGATAACAGAAAAACGGTGTTAAAGTGGTGAGCGTTGAGTGACCCTATCTCTTTCTCAGTGTTCATAAGGCCGGTCCCAGAGTGGCTTTGTAGGTCTGACCTGTAGCTCGCCAAGCGCGCGCCCTCTGTGTGTCAGCACAGCTGCACTGTGCGTTGACTTCTGTGACTGAGTGAGCGTCCTCTGCGTGTCAGCACAGCCGCCCTAGGCTAGAAGCACGAATGTAAACAAACAGTCGAAACTAGGTCAACCTATCGATTCGAAATTTTAATGTAGGATAAAGTGCATTTCTTAGGATTTTGTGGTCAAGTGTTGAGGCTAGCATCAATATCTAATAGTAAAGCACCTAATAATACTTAACTTCTTGCTGATCTGACGCGTCGCGCAGCTCAGCGGACAACAGACAGACCATACAGCGACACTGCTCAGGCATACGATAATGTATACGTTCATTTGCACGGTGAGAGCTAGGCGAGCTACAGGTCAGACCTACAGAGCCACTCTGGGACCGGCCTTGGTTTGTGTGTGTTCATCGTGTGTGTACATACTTTGCTCTAGATCTTGCTCCTAGTGCTATGATCACTGGTGTGTTTGTGTGTGTTTGTATGAATATGTGTGTGTATCTGTGTGATTGTGTGTGTGCTCGCTCTATAGACAAGCTGTTCATTGGCACTGTTGCGCCGTATCTCTTTCTCTGTGTTGATAAGTTTGTATGTGTTCATCATCAGTTTGTGTGTGTTCATCATGAATGTGTGTACAACTCTGTGTGCTCTAGATCTTGCTCCTAGTGGCTATGATCATTTGTTGTGTTTTGCTGTTTTTTTGTATGAATTATATGTGTGTGTATCGGTGTGTTTGTTCTTGTGTGTGTGCTCTGTCTACAGAAAACCTGTTCATTGACACTTGTGTTTAAGCGCCCTATCTCTTTCTCTGTGTTTATAAGTTTGTGTGTGTTCATCATGAATGTGTGTACAACTCTGTGTGCTCTAGATCTTGCTCCTAGTGCCTATGATCACTTGTGTTTTGGTGTGTTTGTATGAATATACGTGTGTATCTGTGTGTTTGTGTGTGTGCTCTATCTCTTACTCCTTGTGGCAATGATCACTTGTGTTTGGTGTGTGTTTGTATGAATAGGTGTGTATCTCTGTGTGTTTGTGTGTGTGTGTGTGTGTGTGTGTGTGT
>NW_004798043.1:29933-30758 GCF_000002075.1 Aplysia californica | reverse complement strand
ACAGAGATAAAGAGATGACATTGGGTTCTGTGGGTTGTTTTTTTTCTTTTGTTTCTTGTCGGGCAGAAGTTTGTCCTTGAGATAAATGGCGCAGGACAGGAGGGCCATCTGTTGGGTGGCTGGACTAGAACAGAACTGCTCACCGGAAACACCACCGACGTCATAATGAGTGGTGATGACGTCACGGTGTTGTCACGCGCCGTTGCGTGGACCAGGGCCCTATCGTCATGGCAGAGACATCAGGTCTTAGATCTTGCCTCGGGGGGTCGCCTGACAGGTTTATGTTTTGAGCCAGGATCCAATTTGTGGCCATTTTGCCTTGTTGATGAGGAGGTGATTGTCCCGAGGCAGGGGGCGTAACTCTAGACTGACTGGCAGAGGCACGTAACTCGCTGTCACTTGTTCATCTAATTGATCGCGGTTATACCCCCGTGGCGGAAGAAATTAAGTCCCCTTGTTTGGTGTTACCGGCATTATTTGGTAACGTTTGGTGGAGAGAGAGAGAGAGAGAGAGAGAGAGAGAGAGAGAGAGAGAGAGAGAGAGAGAGAGCAAGAGAAGGGGAGGGGTTGAGAGAGAGGGAGGGAGAGATAGACATGGAAAGGGATGCCTTCTTGTCTTTTTTAATCGTTTATGCAAATTTTCTTCTCCTCTGTCAGTCTCAGACTGGGCGGGCCTGCCCCCAAACTGTGCACATCATGTGACTTGCCTCCAACCTCTGCCCTATGACACAATGTGCACATCATGTGACTTGCCTCCAACCTCTGCCCTATGACACAATGTGCACATCATGTGACTTGCCTCCAACCTCTGCCCTATGACACAAT
>NW_004798043.1:28443-29680 GCF_000002075.1 Aplysia californica | reverse complement strand
GTGTGTGTGTGTGTGTGTGTGTGTGTTTATATGAATATGTGTGTGTATCTGTGTGTATGTTCATCATGAATGTGAGTACATTTTTTGTGTGCTCTAGCTCTTACTTCTAGTGCCTAGTTTGTGTGTGTGTGTGTGTGTGCGTGTGCATGTTTGTGTTTGTGAATGTGTGTTTATATGCTGTTTATGTGTGTGAGTGAGTGTGTGTGTGTGTGTGTGTGTGTGTGTGTGTGTATGTGTGTGTGTGTGTGTGTGTGTGTGAATGTGTGTGCGTGTGTGCCTATGAGTGTGTCTGTGAAAGTGTGTGTTTATTTTAGATGGCGATGGTACTTTTGTGCGTTGGAGTTTTTTTGTGTGTGGCTGTTTGGGAGGGGGGGAGGTTGTCTGTTTGTTTTCTTTCTTTCTCCCTTTCTTTATTTCTTGTGTGTGTGTGTGTGTGTGTGTGTGTGTGTGTGTGTGTTTGTTAGGTTTTTGGTTCGAAAACGTGTTTTATATGATATGATGCGTGTTGAAAGGTGGGGGGGGGGAGAAAGGAGAAAAGGAGGGTTACCAATTTCTATAGCTCCTCTCTCCTTTCCAGGTGCAGTTTGGTCTTCCCAACTTGACATGATATAATATGGTCGCTTTTAAGCACAAGGGGACTATCCCGAGAATGATGTTTTGAGAAAATCGAAGGTACAATTTTGCCTCTTGTTCAGTTTCTCTTAAAGACAAGGAGAGTTTCCTCTATAACCGAACAAATATACTCACCAATGAAACCAAACTTCTCCTCTTGGTAGGAAATACCCACTTTTGGTAAAGGTCAAAATTTCTGGAAACCCCCGAAATCTGGGTTAGCCCGTTTGTCCTTAAAAGCGACCATATAATGTGTATTCATTTATGTTGCTGTTCTTATTTACGTTAGAATTGCTGTTTTCGCAGTTTGTCACGAGCATTACCCCACTTTCGTTCAATCCCGGGTGCTTTCTTTCGCTCACCTGGGCTTTGCTGATGCTGATATCACGTGACCATTGCTGGTTTCACGTCACGTGATGTGCACTGTTCTCTGACACATCTCTAACTTCATTTTGTAAGGCGTGTGCGCTGTTAGTTTATTAGTATAAGTAATTCCACTGGGGGGATATTTAGAGATACACTTTGTGACAATATGAGGCACCCTTGCTCTAAGGGGCTATGTGAGTTTTTACAGACTGATGGACCTGCCATAGTAGTTGAATGGCAGCTTTGATAGGTTTGAGTG
>NW_004798043.1:27302-28343 GCF_000002075.1 Aplysia californica | reverse complement strand
TACACATCATGTGACTTGCCTCCAACCTCTGCCCTATGACACAATGTGCACATCATGTGACTTGCCTCCAACCTCTGCCCTCTGACACAATGTACACATCATGTGACTTGCCTCCAACCTCTGCCCTATGACACAATGTGCACATCATGTGACTTGCCTCCAACCTCTGCCCTCTGACACAATGTACACATCATGTGACTTGCCTCCAACCTCTGCCCTATGACACAATGTACAAGCCCTGTACTTTGATGCTCTTGCTTCTCCTCGTCTCAAAATCTCACAATGTTACAATCTCACAATGTCACAATCTCACAATGTCACAATCTCACACTCTCACAATCTCACAATCTCACAATGTCACAATCTCACAATCTCACAATCTCACAATCTCACATCACGTTTTCTGTCGTTGTATCTTGTCAAGTTGTTCTTTCGTCTTGGCTGAATTCTTTCACTTGTTGTCTTTTATAAGCAAAGGATTTTCGTTCTGTTAAAGACAAAGTTGTCTTTCCTATAAGTGCTGCCTTTGGCTCAAGTATTTTGACAAATAGAAAAGTCGGCTTTTAAAAAATGTCGCGTATAAAGTGGTTGTTTCAAATTCTGTCATGTTATGTTTACTTCACATGTTTCCTACCCATGTAGAGTGTTTGTTAAACATACTCCGGCCTGAGGGTTGGGGTTAGCCTCAAGTTTAAGGTTACCCCTTAAAGGCGTGTGTGGTTTCAGAGTCCTTAAAGACGATACGTGGTGCTTGAAAGTCAAGACGGGATGGAGATGGTGGTTGATGGGTGCTTTGATAGGTTTGAGTGGATGGAGATGGTGGTTGATGGGTGCTTTGATAGGTTTGAGTGGATGGAGATGGGGGGTGGGGTGGTTGATCTAAGCTGATCTCGGTGAATCTTTGCGGACTTGCTGTCGCGGGAATGTCTTGTTTGTGTGTGTGTACATGTGTGTGTATGTGTGAGTGTGTGTGTACATGTGTGTGTATGTGTGAGTGTGTGTGTACATGTGTGTGTATGTGTGAGTGTGTGTGTACATGTG
>NW_004798043.1:26105-27123 GCF_000002075.1 Aplysia californica | reverse complement strand
GTGGTGTGGTGTGGTGTGGTGTGGTATGGTATGGTGTGGTGTGATGTGGTATGGTGTGGTGTAATGTGGTGTGGTGTGGTATGGTTCGGTAAGGTATGGTATGGTATGGTGTGTTGTGGTGTGGTGGGGTGGGGTGGGTGGGGTGTGGTATTGTAAGGTATGCCATGGTATGGTATGGTATAGTATGGTATGGTGTGGTGGGGTGGGTTGTGGTGTAGTGTGGTGTGGTGTGGTGTGGAGGGCTATAGAATAATAAGGCTCTGTTTGTGTTATAGTGTGATAAGGGAAAACATGGTATGTTATTGTATTGCATACTGTAGTGTAATATGGTGGGGTATAATGTAATATGTTGTGTGTAAGGTGTAGCGTGCTTTGTTATGGCGTTAGTATAATATTGTATGGTATTGGGTTGTACATGTGAGATAGTGTGGTATTGTATAATATTACTAGGTATAGTGTGTATCATTGTCAACCTCATCATTGTTGATCTGTAAAAAAAAAGGGAGACTTTGATAGTACAGAATGAATTTGGGATTATTTTTTGTATAAAAACAAACGTTTCGCACATTCTGACTACATCATCATCATCACCATCATCATCACCATCATCATCACCATCATCATCATCATCATCATCATCATCATCATCATGATCATCATCATCATGATCATCATCATCATCATCATCATCATCATCATCATCATCATCATCATCATCATCCAAATCGTTCTCATCATCAATATCCACATCATACCGGAGTGACATGAAAAGCGAGTTATTTCACCATCTGTGATCTGGTGTAAACTTGAACTTCTCTCCCTGTACAGTCAGGTTCACAAGGCAGAGAACAGTCGACGCCACCTTTAAATTGTTCGTCCATAGTCCATTCCTCTAGCCTTGACACATCTATACCCTTGGTGTTTGCCACATCTCTCATTGTAACTCTATAACTGCCAGTTGTTGCACTACTACTACTACTACTACTACTACTACTACTACTACTACTACTACTACTAC
>NW_004798043.1:23259-25954 GCF_000002075.1 Aplysia californica | reverse complement strand
CACACACACACACACACACACACTCACACACATACACCCTGTAACATCTCTCTGACTTACACTACTCAGTACAATGTATCCCTCCTGTGACGTAACCTACCATGACTCTGTTCATTTTAACAACGTCATCAGAGAGCCAGAAGTGAGTACGTCCATTTGGGGCTGATTTGTAGAGAAAAGTAAAATCATTATCTCAAATAGGACTTGTAGAGAAAAGTAAAATGTGAAGCGTGCTGACAAAATGAGTTACTTCTCGGATTCGAGCCTTATGAAAATAGATACATCACGCTTATACATGTAGGTAAAGTTTTTTAAATAAGTTTTAAGTATGAAATAATAAAAGGAATGTTATACTTAAAGAATATGGCCTAAATAGAAAATCTACAAATTGACCGTTGAGTCGATTTTTGGCCCAATATTTCCTTTTGTGGATTTTGAGAAGTAAATAATTTTGTCAGCATAACTCACAAATCATTAACTCAAACAAAATATGGTCTGGTGTCCGAAAATATCAAAGTTAGTTTATACCCCTATGATTTCTTCAAAAGTTTGTCTTTGACTACGATATAAAAATATTAAAGTATAATTCATCTCAGTTGCTTCAGGAAATATCAAAGTATTAGCCATCTAAAGTTTTTGCAGAAATTTGGCAAGATGTGGAGAAATTTTAGTATGCATATATCTACTGCTAGTCTGAAATCACAGAAAAACCATGTTATTTTTTTCCCCCAGAACAAAACAATAACCCTGACTTATTTATTTCTGGCTCTCTAATAATGACACATGTAACCTATCATGGCACGGAATAATCGCCTAGGTGAAAGTTTTAAAAATTGTTGTAGTAGAGCTCTAAATGTGCGCAACCCTCCCACCCCAACTCCCACCTGCCTCCTCCTCCTCACAATCCCCATAAATCAGCAAAAGACTGATAATGTCCTTTTTGTTGTTGCACCAAGTTATTCCAATGTTGTGTATCTCTCTCTTGTCCTTTTGTAACTCTCAGTGGAGCATAGGCCATCAACAACATTTCTCCAGCGAAGCCTGTCCTGTGCATCCTTTCCTTGTATGTTTGTCACACTCTTGTAACCCGCTATTTCCGAGGTGCCTTGAGAGTCGAAACAGACTTTGTGCTATTGAGGCTAGAGGGGTGAGCAGAGTGAGCCTGATTCCCTGTAAGTGTAAGGACTTCTCTGTTGCCATCCACCCCTTGGCGCTCATATGACTTTATGCAGTTGCGAGCCCTAGTACAATGTTGTAGTTCAATATCTGAATCTTTCGTTTTTGCACCCATACGTGTGTAAATCTTGAGTAGTATGTTAACTCTTCAGTGTATCGTTTGGCCCTCTCACTTTATTGTGCCTTCGGTGTGTGTTTGGTTCTATTAGCCCTACTCTCTGCTGGTGTGAACAGAACAACTCAGACTCTTCTTTACATTTTGGCATCTGTTGTTTTTGTTGTTTTGTTTTCTGTTTTGTTTTTTTATTTTGTTTGGTTTGGGTTTTTAAAATACTGGGGGTTTTTTCATTTTCTGTTTCCTCTCTCTTCTGTCTGTGTGAAACTGATTTTTTCCATCTTATCTTTTCAACCTGTTTCCTCTGTTCTCTGTGTGTGTGAGAACTACTGTTGTCTCGCAATCTTTTCAGCGAGGGTCATATTGAAGAACAATTTAACAATAAGAATAACACCCATAACCAAACCAACAAAGACAACAACAACAACAACAACAATGACGATGACGACAATGACAACTACAACAACTAAACATGTATACTCCGTTCACACTGTACGATTTCTCCTTTTTTTTCTTCCTTTTGTTTGTTCTTTCTACCTTTTTTTCTGGCCGGATGAAAATTTTAAGTTTACCTAATAATAATAATATTATAATTCATAACATTATAGTACAGCACACAACCTTACTGAGTGCACGGACATAAAGTTTCATTACTTATAATATTGTCTTTCTGTTTGTGACAGTAAATGATAATTTACGTAGGTAATTTTGTCTGTTTCCATAAGATGGTTGTGACATAATACATGAATCACTCATAAATTATCTCTGTTGGGTTCTTAAACGTTTGCACTTAGTTTTAGAAATATGCTGTAACTTTATTGAGAGACCGAAGAAGCAGAGACTGAAGGAAAGAGATTCAGAAGGGAAGAAAGACAGAAAGAAAGACAGAATTAGAGAGACAGAAGGAATGAGAGACAAAGCTACCCCCTCAAATGCCACCACCCACATAGCAGCTTAACCATATCCGTACGCCCTGGGGTCATTTTGTACCCCCGGGGTTGTTTTCTTCATTTTAGAATAATTCTAGTACGAAGATCTCTTTGAAATTTTCAGAATTTCTCATGTTGACAGACTGCTATGCAAAACGTACGGATCAGATTAACGCGTAAATTTCCTTTTTTTGAAAGTGGTGCGCTGAGTTCCCCACTTTGTATGGATACGATAGTAAAACACGACGTACGGTTAGGGTTAAGTGGTTGGTTAAGTGGTGTCACAGAGTTCCCCACGTCGTATGGATACGATAGTAAAACACGACGTACGGTTAGGGTTAAGTGGTTGGTTAAGTGGTGTCACAGAGTTCCCCACGTCGTATGGATACGATAGTAAAACACGACGTATAGATAGGGTTAAGTGATGGCACAGAGTTCCCCACGTCGTATGGATACGATAGTAAAACACGACGTA
>NW_004798043.1:21016-22414 GCF_000002075.1 Aplysia californica | reverse complement strand
GGGGGGTTGTTACTCTCTTGTAACACCTATAATCTTCGGCACTTTTATGACACCCGTATTGAATTGCAAGTTCTGTAAAACACGTACTGAAACTTAACCCCCTCACCCCCACCCCCACTCCACTCCCACCAGTTCCACACAGAGGGCGTGACCCCTGACCCCAACATGTACGGGATCATCCAGAGATCATTCAAACACCTGTTCCAGCTGCTGAAACGTCAGGGCACAACCAAGATGATCCGGGCATCTTACCTGGAGATCTATAACGAGCAGGTGAGGGGGAGGAGGATGGTGGTGATGATGATGATGGTGATGGTGATGGTGGTGATGATGGTGATGGTGGGGTTGGTGGTGGTGATGGTGGTGGTGGTGGTGGTTGTGGTGGTGGGGATGGTGGTGATGGTATTGATGATGGTGATGGTGGTGGTGGTGGTGATGATGATTTTGATGATGGTGATGATGGTGATGATGATAATTAGTAATATGATAGTATGATTATACTAATGACGCTGGCGATGACAATAGTGATAATTATGATGATAATGATGACGATGATGATGATGATGATGATAATAATAATGTGACCGTGTAACACTGTATCATTAAAATATTATTTTATTTTAAAGCGCAAGGCGAAACATTAGAAGTGGCCATAGCATGTACAGGTGATTTTCTTAGTGAGACAGGTGATTGTCTTAGACAGGTGATTTTCTTAGTGAGACAGGTGATTTTCTTAGGCAGGTAGCCGTTACAGCAGGTTCGACTGTATAAATGGTCGCTTTTAAGTACAAGGGGGGCTATCCTGAAAAATGCTGTTTTGAAAAAATCGAAGGTTATGTTTTTGCCTCTTGTTCAGTTTCTTTACAAAACAAGGAGAGTTTTCTCTATAATTAATTTAAAGAATATACACACCATTGAAACCAAACTTCTCCTATAGGTAGGGCAATGCCCAGTTTTGGTGTAAGTCAAGATTTCAGGAAACCCCCGAAATCTGGGTTCGCCCGCTTGTCCTTAAAAGCGACTATATAACCCCCTCTCTCCCCTGGAACGTTACAGGTGATCGACCTGCTAAACAACAGTCACCGGCGCTACCTGCAGGTGAGGTGGAGCAAGAACAAAGGCTTCTATGTGGAGAATTTGTTCACGGTGGAGTGTGAGTCGATTGACGACCTCATGGCGGTGTTGGAGGAAGGTGAGTGGTGATGCTGGTGTTGTGGTTGTTGTGGTGGTGTGTGGCTTCTATGTGGAGAATTTGTTCACGGTGGAGTGTGAGTCGATTGACGACCTCATGGCGGTGTTGGAGGAAGGTGAGTGGTGATGCTGTTGTGTTGTTGTTGTTGGGGTGGTGTGTGGCTTCTATGTGGAGAATTTGTTCACGGTGGAGTGTGAGTCGATTGA
>NW_004798043.1:14768-16254 GCF_000002075.1 Aplysia californica | reverse complement strand
GTGCTTTTGACTCTTTTTTTGTTTCACTTTCATGTCATTTGTTTTATTTTATTCTATGTTGTTCTGTTTTGTTCGGGGTTGTTTTTTTTTGTCGTTGGTTGTTTGTTGTTGTTGTTTTTTTGTTGTTTTTTATGTTGCTTTTTTGGGAGGTTGGGGGGTGGGTGTTTCATGAGTTTGCCACTCTTTGTTTTTGTCTTTAGGTTTTTGTATTTCAGTGTAGTTCAGTTAATATTTTTTTTCCTGTGTTTTCTATCGCTTTGTATGGTGAGAAGAAGAGATTATTAGGTAAAAATATTTGAGCCTTAGAAGAGAGATCTTTCAAATGTGCGGGAAAGGTTTCTATTCAGTCAGTAGTCTTGTAGCGACCGTCGTGTGGTGCTGTATTTACTGCAGAAATGTCTGCTCCTAGTTCTGCGATAAAACGTCATCGATGCACGGGAAGACTACAGGGGCAAAACGACGGTAGTCATAACCTGAAAATCGTAAGGGTACCAATTTTTAACACTTGTTGACTCATAACTGTATTTTTGTTCAACTGTTGGTTGATTATTATAGTTAGATTTCCCATTCAACAACACTTAACAATAAACGACCAGTCAAACAAATATGAAGTTATGAGTCCACAAGCTTTTCAAATTGTCACCCTCACAATTTCCAGTTTGTGACTACCGTCGTTTTTCCACTGTAGTGTTCACGGGTTGAAGTAGTCGAAATCTTCAACATGTTTTGATGTTCAACTTTGAATAAATAATGTTTCCTCAACATAAACACACGGGAAAAAAGAGAAGGAGATGTCGCAATAGAAAAAAAGAAATGTTTCACAAAAAGCTTCAAGTAATTAAAACCCGTTCTTCGGAAATGCAGGGGGGGGGGGGGGTTTGGCTCCACTTGGCGCGCGATTCAAAGTGTTAGGTGGTGTCACGACATAGTGGAACCAGCCGCTCGTCAATCTTGAGGCATGTGGAGTTATTGATATCATCTTACAGCTTGTTCATGTGTCTATAACGAAAAAAATCCGCATCTGTCTTGAATTGAAGTCAAGATATTTGCACTTGAAGAAGATGGGGGTCGCGTGGATTCAGAGGCAACGTTAGGGAGAAATAATGACTGTCAAAGGTGGGTGACTACCGAAGCTTGAGAGTCCTTGGGATCTGAAAATGTTCATTTGTCATGCCTATATTCAAGGTTTTTCATTAAAATCCACATACAAATGTGTTTCTAAATTGTCATAAAAGGTGTTGAGACAAAAGATAAAACTTGAAAAATATTCCCTAGCCCGTGAAGAAAATGCAGAGACCTTCGATTTCACTATTTTGACGAGCGCCCGATTTCACCCCGATGTCTCACCTCTGGTTCTCCGGGCCATTTGTGACCCCGTCTTGGGACGTTAATTAATTATCGCTGTTCCGACTCACCGACTTCCGCGATGTGTTGGGTGTAAAATTTAATTGTTTGGTTTGTGTGTGTGTGTGTGTGTTTGGGGGGG
>NW_004798043.1:5761-12379 GCF_000002075.1 Aplysia californica | reverse complement strand
TTGGGGGGGGAGGGGGGTCGAAATGCACTTTTACTCATGTGACAAGAGATATTTTGATAGACAGGGGACATCTTTTGGGGGATTCCCGCATTCGATTAAAAGTTCGGATTTACAGACAAATGAAGGCAAAGATTGTCCATAACAAGATAGTTCACTCAGCCAAAAAAGTGTCTGCGGAAGTCCGCGCATTGGTTCAGATAGCGTTCTCCAGAAGAAAAATAAGAATGGCACAGTTTGTTAGTTTCACTTTTATTGTTTTTCACACAAGTAGGGTAACTCTGAACGCAAAGTCCGCACTTTTTCGAAGAGGGCGCCACCGAATTTTGAGGACGCTTTTTTACATTAGCTCAAAAGAGAGGAGTGAACTATCTTGTTATACACAATCTTTGGTGAAGGTCAGCTCTGAGTGCGTTCTGCGACTCTCAGGTGAAAGTGGATAAGGATTAGTATCCATGTGTGGGTAGAGACGAAAGGAAGAACAAACATTCTCATATCTGTGGTGGTTTCAAGAATTATAATTATTATGACACCGTCACTCTGTCTGAATCGGCGTCATTTGGTGTAGCGGTTATGCGCTTCGCTGTCGCACGCAGGAGACCCGAGTTCGATTCCCGGGTGGCAAGAAATGAGGAAATGGCCCACCGGGAAACACTCGTGATGGTTCAACTTACTTTACTTTTTACTTTTTCATCCTCTGTTGCCGTTAAGCGTCGAGGGGAGATGCAGTTTTCTATGGTAGGTAGGCCAGCTCCGCAGCTCTTTCAGTTGTGATGTTATGTTTTCTCAGGGTTTCCTTGACACCCTCGATCCACCTTTTGCGTGGCCTTCCTCTTCCTTTATAGCCTGAGTGCTTGGTGTTGTAGGCTGGCCACGGAGGATGGTCCAAACCCCGATGAAATTAAAACTGTTGAGAGTCGTTGAGTTTTACGGGAAGCACAGACGTCAGGTGGGGCATTGAGACCTGGGGGGAGACAGGATGGCCTCTCAGCGACAACTACAACAGCTACAGCAACAACAGCAATTCCAGCTGCAGCATCAGGGACAGCAACAAGGACTACAGCGTCACCATCATCATCAACAACGAGAACAACAACCTCAACCACTACAACAACAACAGCAACAGCAACAACAACAGCAATTACAGCTGCAGCATCAGAGACAGCAACAACAACTACAGCATCTCCACCATCAACATCAACATCAACAACAGCAACAAAACAAACAGCAACAACAACAGCAACGACGAGATTCCAAAGGCAAAGACGCCGTCATGCCGCACGGTTATCTCCCCCCACGAAATGAGCGACGTCACATCAGCGGTCACTTACAGAGGGTGAACCAGATCCTCTACGGTGACCTTGACCCTTTGCCCCCGCGTATGTTGACCTTGGCGAAGATGGAGAGACCTGGCTTGATTGAAGAAAGTTTACCTCATCAAATCCATCACTCTAGTTTGCCTTCTATTCGTCACATCGGTGGATCAAACCCTCCTCATGGTGAAGCTATTCATCATACTGGTGAACTTGTTAGCCACACTGATGGGCCTATTCGTCAAATCGGTGGATCAGACCATACTCATGGTGAAGCTATTCGTTCTACTGGTGAGCTTGTTACTCACACCAATGAGCCCATTCGTCGTCCCAAGGAACCTCTCCGTCATCTTACAGGACCTATTCAACATAGCAGTGGGCCTATTCGTCATGCCACGGGTTCAAATGTTACTTCCGTGCCCCAAATGGTGGTTGATTCCGAGAGTGCTGATCAATTTTCCCCCAAATCTCCTACACGTCACTTACATAACTTACGACTGGACAGACGCGACGAGGGGGTAGAAAACTCTAGCTCTCCCAAACACAAACGTCACCACCCCCAGCTCGACCAGAACGCCATCTTGTCGTCCCCAGCAACACTCTGTGTGCCCCCCGTCTCCCCCGATAGTCATTCCGCCCGAGCCTTGAGCGGTTCCGGTTCCTATTCGCCGGCTTCCGGTTCCGGCCCGCTTACGTCACCGCTCTCGTCTGCTGCCTCCTCCTCCTCCCGCATCAAAAGACCACTCGTCACTTCCGCCACGCCCGGCGCTCCGGTCAGGCCGATATCCCATGATACTTTACGCCAAGATCTACACACCATTAGGTATCTCTACGAGAGGATTTTTCACAACAACGGCGGTGCGATTTTACACGAAGATAATACGCCATCATTTTTAGATCAAGAACTTCTCAGAAACAACGTACAGTCTCAACAAAGTCTTGCCACCTACGACGATGCGACGGAAGACAGCAATAAACCTATGGCGTCCCGGCAGATTTTAAGCAAGAAAAACGGCGGCCAAAAATATGCGGAGAATTCTGGCGCCCACCGAGAGCTTTCCAGGGGTAGAAGAACAAGTAACGTCAGTGACAGACGAGGCAGCTCATCCTTGTCTCTTTTGGAGGAACGGCGGAAAGATCTGGAAGAAATCTCTCACATCTACACCCATCTGCTCACACAGGGCCTGTTACTTCGTGCTGGGGAGGAGGAGGGACTCCACACGCAAGACGTGAGCGTGGGACAAATGGGCGTGGTTCGGACCACATCGGAGATGGCCGCTGCTTCCCAAGATCCAAATTATTTATCACGCGGTGGAGTAGGTGTGAAAGCTGTCAACGATAACCAGACGACTAATTCTGTCGATCAAAACACTCACTCAATAAAGGAAGAGACTTCGTCGGTCACACAGAAATTTGAAAACACCTCGGAGAATAATAATAATAACAATAGTAATAATAATAATAGTAATAATAATAATGATAATAATAATACGCTCTCTCAGTCTCACTCGAGATTCAGTTCTGCTCATCAAGCCGTGACGTCACCAGGTCACAAGGTCACTCCCGACGGTTCCGGGTCGTGGTTACCGCGTGGTCGCGTGCCAACAGACGAGTCCCAGGGGACAAATCGGCGCGGTGACGCGGGGCCAGAGATTCTCGATCGAACTTCCAATCGGAACTCATTACCGAAGGAAAGCGGGGGAAATTCTCCTTCAAAGAATTTCCTCAAAAGAAGTGGCAATCATTCAAAGATCGTCGCGGTGGTGGGTAATGAAAGAAGCGGGTCTACTAAGTCGAGAGGTGCGGTAAGGCAGAGATCGATGAAGGAGGAGGAGGAGGGAAGGGAATGGGTGGGTCACGTGCTGGCTTCGCGGAGCGGGGGAGGAGATTCTCATTTGGGTCGGCACGGAGATCGGGAGGGCCGAGGTCTGTCATGGTTTGTCGGTGTTGGTGACTGGCCGGTGGGAGTTGGAGGTGCATCAGATAGTGCGCCTGTGCCTGTGCCAGTTGGAGGTGCATCAGATAGTGCGCCTGTGCCTGTGCCAGTTGGAGGTGCATCAGATAGTGCGCCTGTGCCGGTTGGAGGTGCTTCAGACAGTGCACCTGTTGGAGTTGGAGGTGCACCAGATAGTGCACCCGTGGAGACAGGTCGTTTACATGAGGCATCTGGAGGTCACGTGTCCACCCGTGTCCCTGACCCGGCGGTGTCAAAGGTCAGGGGTCAGAGCGACTACAAGCGTGGTGTTTTCATTGACGACACGGGTATAGAGAAAGACAAAAGGAGAACGGAAGACGCTGAGACAGATCAGGAGGGGACATCACAACACTGGCAGGACAGGCCAAAGGGTCACCACGAACAGGATGGGGCAGCCCCAGGCCACAGCAGCAGCAGCAGCAACAGCAGCAAACACAACGACCACAACCACTACGACAACAACAACAACAGCAACGACGACATGAAACAACGTGACAGCCATAACGACGGAGCAATGAGTTTTCGAAGTAAACACCGGTCAAACTCCACTGACCAGAGGCCGAAGAATGACCCCGCCCACCGCCACACCCACAGCGACTATGGGTTCTACAAACAGTCCCCCAATCAGACCATCGATCAACGACCGTCTCATTATAACGACCACCCAACCCACCGGGGTGCCCACCGACCCTCCCACAACGATAAGAATTTCGCATATCGACCCTCCCACAATAACCATTTCGCCCACCGATCCTCCAAAGACAACATCCCTTACAACCTACCCTCTCACAAGGAGCACCAAGGGAGATCAGTGAGGTCGGAGACTGGCGTCCGTTCTGATGAGGGAAGCCGCGGAAGAGAAATGACGTCACGTGCCGTCCACGACCGGCCGGAGGGGAGGAGAGGGAGGGGGAGGACTTTCCCTCCACACACCGGCGCAGACCAGGTAGTCAGTAAGGTGGTCAGTAAGGGGTTTGTGACGTCACCGAGGCCAGAAATGGGAGCAGCAGCGGACTTTGTGGAGTCTTGGGATAGTAGCGGAGATTCCTGGCCTCACAAACCTGGCTTTTCTACACATCTCGGTTACGCGACACACCCTTCAGGCCACTCTACACAGCGTGGTGACACAACACACCCTTCAGGCCGCTCTACACAGCGTGGTGACACAACACACCGTCCGGGCTACACAGCACAGCATAACAACACAACACACCCCAGGGGCTACACAGCACACCGTAACGACACAACACACGCTCCGGGCTACACAGCACAGCGTGTCGACACACACAGGCAGGTGATAACAACAGGGACGACACACGCACGGACAGATAAAAACAGGAGGGATCGAGACACTTTTCCTATTCCTCCTCCCCCTCCCTCTCCTCCTCTTCCTTCAGACGGTCCGAGATCTGAGGTACACTCCGACAACACGGCTGAGAGGGGGAGGATCAGCGAGAGGAGAGATAAGGATAAGACGACGAGCAAAGAGGGGCGCTATAGCGGTGGTGGGAACCACGGGTCAAGGAACGCGAGTGGCACGGGGCAGGGGTCACGTGAGGTGGAGACGGGGGGCGTGGGGGGTGGCGACGGGGGAGTGAGAGGGGGCCTGGGGGGCGGCGGCGGGGGAGTGACGGGGGGTGTGTCTGGAGATAGGCGCAAGGTGGTAGATTCAGTGCGTGAAGAATTCTCCGACTGGTCGGTCCCGGGTAGAGAACGGGTCGGGAGAGAAGCAGCATCATATTCTGAGGAGATCGAGATCGGACGTACCCATCACCACAACGCTGCTGCTGCTGCTGCTGTTATTTCCAACGGACGTTTTAACGGTGATGCTGTTGCTGCTGTTGCTGCTGTTTCCAACGGGCGCCATGACGTCACTGGTGGACACTGGGACAGTCAGGAGTCTGTATTAGCGCGCGGACATTCCGTCACCCCCACGGAGTTACGCGCTTTGTCCGCCAAACGACAGCTGAGGAGGAAAGCGTCGTTGATGTCTCAGGGCAGCCAACCCGTGACGTCCCGGCTTGACTCTTTGGCTAATCACAAGTTGCAGAAAGACGGAGGAGGAGGAGATGAGGAGGGAGAGGAGGAGGAGGAAGAGGAGGCGGAAGTGCAGACGGACTCTCGTGGTCGTAAGCGCTACGTCCTACGCAAGAGTCGAGGTTCTCGGCAGGCGTCCAACGTGTCTCTGGAGCCGCTCCTGGATCTGAGGCGGGAGATGGAGGAGGAGGAGTATGATGACGCCCACGCTGTGTATCCGGGAGGTGATGTGTACGTCTTTTACCTGCAGACGGACGACGGTGACGTCATAGGGCCTCTGAGGTTTGACGTGGAGGACATAGAGCTAGGCCTTCCTAGTGGTGCCGGTTCGGAGGAGGGTGGTGGCGGTACAGGTGAGGTGTACAGTACTATACGTTGTTCTTTGTTTGGGGTCGGTGGATGATATAATAATATATTTATAACACTGACACATAGATCTACACACGTGCATGCACCCCCGAACAAACACGCCGAGACACACACACACACACACACACACACACACACACACACACACACACACACACGCTTGCGCGGGCACCATGCACACAGACACTTAGACACACTTTCTTTCAATCATACGTTCAAACTCACAAACAGTCACACACTGGCATCGACAAGCTTTTTGTATTTTGTAACAATTTTATATTTTTTGTTATAACCAACGTTGCTTATTTTTAGTTGTTGTTGTTGTTGTTGTTGTTATTTTTGGGTCGTGGTTTTTTTAATGGCAGTGTGAATGTTACAATGCTCTTCATTTCACATCGCCATTGCCTTTCACACACGGCACCAGGGTATAGGCCACGGACAAACACTTTTCACCGTTCTCCATCCTGGGCTAGCCTCATAACCCTTCCAGCTCCAGCCATTTTTGTGCACTCCCTAACCCCAGCCCCAGCCAATACAGCAGTATTTCCGAAAAAGAGGCATGCATTCAAAAAAGTGAAGTAGTATCTTTGTAATTAGGTACAGATAATAACATATAACTTTGTTTAAAGGTAAATGAACAAATGTTATGAATATTTAAGTTTAATTAGGTTCGCTAATTTCGAAAAAAATGCGCAAATTCGGTACACCCTGAAACTGAAAATATACGCTCTTGGGCAGTGGGAGGTACAAGCGCTGCTGAAAATATTACGTGCGTGGGGCACAGAATCAAAATAATTTTATCTTGTGGAAGAAATTCTGGTGCCTGTCCACTTCAGGGTCACCACGTCTGTCTATCTCCTTATCACAAGTAACGCGGACTAACCTGATCAGCTAATCCCACTACCGCTGCGCCACCCCTTACTCCCC
>NW_004798043.1:2615-4294 GCF_000002075.1 Aplysia californica | reverse complement strand
TCTCTCTCTCTCTCTCTCTCTCTCTCTCTCTCTCTCTCTCTCTCTCTCTCTTTGTAATGGAAATCTTTGTCTTGGGTAAATTTACAACCCTGGTCTCTCCTAGACTCCTCAAGTCACCACTCTTTGAAGATCGCCACTGACTCGTGTCTCGCTGTCAGCTAGGGTTGGGCCATGAGTTGCTTTAGAAAAATCCAGATAATATGTTAGTGCACCTCTTCGGCAAATAATATGATATGAACCGCTTCGGCAAATGGGTTAGCACAACTCCAACAAATGGGTGCACCCACTTCGGCAAATGGGTCAGGTTAGAAGAGAGTTAAGATTCTGAATTCGGATAATGCTTTATTGAGAATTATCCGGTTATCCTTATAGATTATCCGGATTTTGCCCACCTCTACTGTCAGCACTTAGGCCGGACTCTATGGTGTAGCGGTTAGGTGCGTAGCCGTCACACGTAGAAGACAGGACCCGAGTTCGATTCCCGAGTGGTGAGGAGGGGGGAATCTTTATCGAGTATGTTTTAGTTTTAGTAAGAGTTTTCCGTCACTTGCAACACAATAAGGTCATATAAGTGTCGAAGATTATAGAGGTGTTACAAGAGAGTAACAAACATAAAAGAGAAGCAGGAGAGATCCGGACGATAGATGTGCGATAGGAAAGAAGAAGCAAACCACACCAGAGCACCCGCCAACCACCCACTTATCGAGTATGTCAGTCTTTCTGCAAGGACATTGTATCCCTCTCATGAGCCCAGGTTGTCCCAGATAGGCATGGTCATGATCGCCTCCTATGATGATCTAAATTGTGTACACTAATTACGTAACTTACTTTTTCCTTCCTTTAGTATCCTTGGGATGTCGAGTGGGTTGTTGGCGGGTGTTCTGGTGTGGTTTACTTTTTCTGTCCTATCAAACATATATCATCCTTATCTCCCCTCCTTCATTTTTATGTTTGTGACTCTCTTGTAACACCTCTAACCTTCTGGCGCTCATATGACCTTATGCAGTTGCGAGCGCCGTAAAACCTTTACTAAAACTAAACTAAAAACCACAGCCATGAGTTATGTTAGTTTGATCGCCCTGTTCCGATAAAGCTTGCAGGCTCAGTGTCAATTTAAACCCTCGCTCAGTCTGGGGATTATTCATATTATACCCAGACCAAAGTCCCTCCCAGAGACATTAAAATGTCCACACGAATTTAAACACGTCATAGTGGGTGGTTGGCTGGTGCTCTGGTGTGCTTTGCCCCTTCTTTCCTGTCAAACATCTATCTTATCTCTCCTCCTTCTTTTTTTTGTGTCCTTATCTGAGCATGCTATTATGTTTGTGTATACCTTGTGTTTCGCTCTTAGATACAAAATGCTGTTTAATATTGAGCTTGCACGAAATACTTCTCTCTTTGTCTACTCTCTTTCATTCTTTTAGTGGGTGATTGGCGGGTGCTCTGATATTATGTTTGTATATACCTTGTATTTCGCTCTTAGAAACAAAATGCTGTTTAATATCGTCCTGTAAAAGCCAGAACAGCGTATCTTGATTTTGGTGCAAAAATGTTTTGGGTTTTTTTTCACCAATCGAAAGCGCGTATCATGGGCTTCATTTTTGTATAAGTTTCGTTGAGTTCCCCGCTTTAAAATCGCTATAAAAAGCAAATAACTTTCACTTTTCATAGCTGTTTGC
>NW_004798043.1:0-1237 GCF_000002075.1 Aplysia californica | reverse complement strand
TTTTCCATTTCCCCTTCCCTTTCCCCAAACCCAACACCATCCTCCGTCTTCCCGCCTCCCGATCAATAACGAGCGAGTTGGCGGCTTCGAACGGAGGCCGAAGACAATGTGGCCTTAGTGAGCAATTATCATTATATCATTGTGGCGGCGTGCTCCGATTGTCATTCAATGGACAGCCACTTTTGAGGAGCAGGGTGAAAGTGAGGGCCGCTGAACCTTCCCGCTCGGCCCGCCCCAAGACAGGACGCGAAGTAATTAATTACTCAGCTAGGAATAGCCCACCAGTTCCGCAGGAGGGACAAATAGGGCCAAAGGAAGACTTTACAACAAAAAACAAAACAAAAAGAACAACTATAATTTGCCATCAACACGCACTGTTTATGCAGTGGTAAAGGAAAAGAAAACATTTTGCTGAGAAATGGGGAGGTTTTGTTTGTTTGTTTGTTTGAATAAAGAGAAGCACAGCGGCTCAATAATGTTCATTTAGTACTGGGAACAAGTAAGACAGACAGAGAGAAAAAAGCAGAGGGGAAAGTTAAGACGTAGGACTTAACCAGTGGCGCCCTCGAACCTAAGGGGAGGTGACAAATGGCAGGGTGTGTGGGGGGGGGGTTCCGACATCACAACATATTTCAAGTTTACATCGACCATTGGCACAAAAAACAACCTGAACCACCCTACGGTAACATAATATTTAGAAATAAACTTCATGTTCCCAGTATCAGAACATAACCAACCACATTGTCAACCATGTACATGACACGTTTTCATTAGCAAGACATCAAAAGCATATCAATCAACTGGACGAAGTACATGAAGATCAACACGAATTGGTCGCTCTTAAGGACAAGCGGGCTAACCCAGATTTCGGGGGGTTCCAGAAATCTTGACCTACACCAAAAGTGGGCATTGTCCTACCTATAAGAGACGTTTGGTTTCATTGGTTTTTTGTTTGGTCATGGAGAAAACTCTCCTTATTATCTTTGAAAGAAACTGAACACGGGGCAAAAACTTTACCTTCGATTTTCTCAAAACAGCATTTTTCGGGATAGCCTCCATGTGCTTAAAAGCGACCAATTATACCAGCTGTTGTGCTCGCTGAGCGGGAGTATACGGCAAAACAGTATGCCGACAAATTCCCTTTTTTTTAATGTAAGCGTTTTAACACCCCCATTTAGGGGTAGCCCCCTTGTGTTTAGAGGGGTCTGTCAGGGCCAACACAGGTTCGGGCGGAGAC
>NW_004798042.1:344610-357536 GCF_000002075.1 Aplysia californica | reverse complement strand
GGGGGGGTGTCATGTGTGGGTGTGGGGATATTCTCAGAAGAAGAATACTTTCTCTCTGCTGTTTCCTGGATATTTCAGCCCATCATCCCAGACTTGGACGGACACAAGGAAGAGGAGTTTCAGCAGCAGCTAAGGAACAGATTTCAACCTCTGGCTGATCTTGTTGGAGAGGGCATGGAGGCGGAGATAAAAATGGACCAAGGTCTGAGACGTCTCTACTTCAACATGTCAAGAAGTACTCGGTGCGAAGACATGGGAGCACTCATTGGATTTAATTAGATTAGAAGACAACTGAAGGGAGAAGCGAACACAAGTAGAACAAAAGGACAAGAGCGGATGCGTTGGAGCAGCACAGAACAACAGCTAAGGGGTGTCAAGAAATCACTAAGGAGGAATTCATGAACAACCTGGCAGAGAAGGCAGAGGAAGCAGCGGTAGGATAGGAGGGCACGCGACCAGAAAGACTCTTGCTGAAAAATATGGCAAACCTGAAGTACCAGTAAAGGACCAAGAGGGGAAAACCATTTTTGGAAAGGAAGCTCAATCAAAACGATGGGTAGAGCAATTCAACAGTCTCCTGAACAGACCACCACCGAGTAACCCGCCAAACATCCTACCAGTAAGAAATGAGTTACCAATCTGCTGTGATCCTCCTTCAAAACAAGAGATTCTGGATGTCATTAAGAAGCTGAACAAAGATAAAACAGCCGCTCCTGATCAGATTCCACCTGGAGCCCTAAAAGCAGATGCCAATGTGATGGTATACCTCCTCCTCCCACTGTTTACCAGGTTCTGGAATGAGAACAAGTTCCTAAAGGATTGGAAAGAAGGACACCCGTGAAGCTTTTCAAAAAAGGGGGCCTCAGCTACTGCAGCGACTACAGAGGGATCATTTTTCTCTCTATACCAGGTAAGGTCTTCAACAGAATAATTCTTGAGAGAGTCAAGACCTCAACGGATCCAAGACTACGGGATCAACCACCAACCAGATTCCCACGCTGAGGATCATTGTGGAACAGTCCCTAGAGTGGAACTCCCAGCTGGTCGTCTGCTTCCTTGACTATGAGAAGGCCTTTGACAGTATAGACCGAGCAACTCTGTGAAAGACAATGAGACATCACGGAATCCCATAAAAGTTAGCGAACCTCATCAAGAGCATGTACGAAAGGACAACTTTCAGGGTTGTACATGATGGCCAGCTCACTGACAGCGTTGACATCATGACTGGTGTGAGACAGGGATGTCCTAAGGACAAATGCACAACGAAAGGAGCAAGTCACAACAGAAGGAAATACACTAGAAGACGCTGAATCCTTCTGCTCTCTTGGGAGTATAATTGACAGAGAGGGGGGAACAGGTGCTGAAATAAAGCCATGCATTTGAAAAGTACAGGCTGCTTTCATATGTTTGAATAGGATTTCAAAGACGAGAGATATCTCACGTTGAATGTATGGTTATTTGTTATATGGTATTAGTTCATTTTTTCTGTACGTTATGTGGTGTACCCCATATTATTTCATGTTATGTTGTACCTGCATCATTCATTGTCCCTGTTAATCCGTGTTCACAAATGAAATCATCATCTACCGTTTATAATAAATGAACTACACTGAGAAGTCTTTCTTCATGATGATTTCATCGCTTTGAGAGCAGCCACACTAGCGTTTTTCAGCCTTATGAGAAAGTTTGGAAGCAATTGGTCCCCTAGGACAACTAACCCAGCAGTCTTCAACCCACAACTCGGCAACATGGTCATATGCCCTTTCCCAGGCTGTAACTATGAAACCGGTGAAGGAGACGCCCCGGTGGTGGCGGCACTGCTCAATATACAAGCCCTCACACACACCCAAACTGCCCATCCTCCTGCACCACCTCAACCAAAGCTCGACCGACCCAAAATTGACTTCGGGGTAGAGGAGGGGGTATGGGACGGGTTCGTAAGGAGATGGGAGGCTTTCAAAACAGGATCGGGCATAAATGAGGCCACTGTCTCAGTGCAACTGTTCCAATGTGCGTCAGAACCCCTGGGCGATCTGATACTGAAGGCAGTATCATCCAGTCAAAATCAGTAAAGGAGGTCAAGTCAATAATACGGTAATTTGCTGTGATACCAGTCGCCATTGGTGTGAGAAGGGCAGAACTCATGCAGCTACACCAGGCACCCGACGAACAATTTCGCACTTTCGCTGCCAGGGCAAAAGGCAAGGCCGAGACCTGCATGTTCACAACCATCGCCAAATGCACATACAATGCAGTTGTCCAAGCCGACTACACAACTGAGACTGTCAAGGACGTCCTCCTGGCAGGAATCGCAGACCTCGACATTCGCAGAGAGGCCCTTAGCACACGGGACATTCAGAAGAAAAGCGTCAACGACGTCATCGCTTTCGTTGAAGGCCGCGAGATGGCTAGAAATGCCACACCTAGCACATCCATGTCAGCACTCTCAGCGTTCAAGAAGAGACAGTCGTATGAGAATGATCCCACCAAGGGGGCCCCTCCTCTAGATACCAATAGATTTAATGATCTCACTAAGGGGCCTTCTTCTGCCATGCCCTGACTGCGGGAAGAAATTCAATGTTTTCAAGCAAAGGGTAAACGGCTCCTGGAACACTAGACCCCCACCCGAAATGCATCAATTGCTGGCGAGCTAGTCGTCGCAGAGAAGAGCCCACATCTCTCAGCTCCTTGTCGACTGAGCCGGCTGTGTCCCAGATTGGTGCGGTGGCTCTGCATCGCGAAGTAATCTCCAAAAGTGACCTCAAAAAGTCTAGGAGCTCATGCCATCCTCGTGCAGAGCTCTGCATCACAATGGCCGGGCTCAAGAAGAACACAATCCAGCCTGAAGCCCTTGTGAGAGGCATCGTGGACAGCGGGGCCATGTCAAACCTGTGGGGCCTAAAGAACTTCACTGACAATGGCTTTTCAAAATCTGACCTTCTGCCTGTGAATATGGACATGAGGGCCGCTAATAAAAACCTCATAAACATTGTTGGAGCCTTTAATGCATTAGTTAAGGGTAAATCACCCAGTGGTGAAATTATTGCTAGCACATGCTTGGTGTACATATCAGACTGTGTGAATGATTTCTTCTTGTCATATGACACTATGCTTGATTTAGGCATCATTGATAAATCTTTTCCTACAATTGGTGCATGCATGAACAAATGTTTCGGGTCCACAGCAAACAAACCAGAAAAGAAGGAGCATCAACATGTTAGGTCAATTAATTCTGGTTGCACGGTGAGGAAGAAAATGAGCACAATTGCAAATGCCCTCAGCGAGAGTCCATACCCCCAAAGACCCACTTCACTGCCTTTTGCTCCTATACCGGAGAACAATGAGAAGATGCGTGATTGGCTGCTGGAGAGGTACAGTAAGTCCACCTTCAACACATGCCCTCACAGACCCTTGCCTTGCATGACAGGACCCCCTGTAGAAATACATGTTGAGGAAACTGCCAAACCCAAAGCCTGCCATACTGCAGCACCCATAGCCCTTCACTGGCAAGAGCAGGTCCATAAAGACCTGGTGCAGGATGAAGCTTTGGGGGTAATAGAGAAGGTCCCCTTCGGAGAGCCGCATGGTAGTCACAAGGAAACACGATGGCAGCCCAAGAAGAACAGTCGATCTCTCCCCCCCTCAATAAATTCTGCAAACGAGAAACCTTTTCAGCAGAAGCCCCTTTTCCCCTTGTGAGGCGCATCCCTGGTAAGACATGGAAGTCTGTCACTGATGCTTGGAATGGCTACCACAGTGTGCCACTAAGAGAAGATGACAGACACGTCACCACTTTCATAACCCCATTTGGGAGATGGAGGTACACTCGCGCACCACAGGGTTTCCTTTCTTCAGGGGATGGATACAGCAGACGGTTTGATGCGATCCTGTCAAACTTCGAGTGAAAGGAGCGATGCGTAGATGACACATGTCACTATGACGACAACCTTGATGCACATTGGTGGAAGACCATTGATCTCCTATCCACATGTGGAGCAGCTGGCATAGTCCTCAACCCAGACAAGTTCCAGTTTGCACAAAGAGAGGTTAACTTCGCCGGATTCAGGATATCAGAAGACAACATCCTCCCGCTGCCAAAGTACCTCGATGCAATCAAGTCCTGTCCCACCCCTTCAAGCACAACGGATATCCGTAGTTGGTTTGGGCTGATCAATCAGGTTGCCAATTACGCCCAGCTTAGAGATGCACTGAAGCTCTTCCGACCTTTTCTAAGTCCCAAATACAAGTTTTTCTGGTCCCCTATCCTGGACAGGGCATTTGAGGAATCCAAAGAAGTGATCATCGATGCAATCCATTAAGGTGTGGAAATTTTTGACATTAAAAGACCCACATGCCTTCGCCCAGACTGGTCAAAGGAAGGTATCGGCTACGTCCTTCTACAGAAACATTGCACCTGACTGTTGCACTGAGGGTTGGAGAATCACCCTAGCAGGATCACGCTTCTTGAATGGTGCTGAACAACGTTATGCAGCAATAGAAGGTGAAGCGCTAGCAATAGCATGGTGTCTGGAGCAGACCAGGTATTTCACCCAAGGCTGCCAGGACTTGTTGATAGTCACAGACCACAAACCCTTGAAGAAAATTTTTGGGGACAGGACGTTGGATGAGATATCAAATACACGGCTCTTTCGTTTGAAGCAGCGAACGTTACCGTGGCACTTCCGCATCGAGCACATGCCAGGGGTCACAAACAGCGTTGCTGATGCAATGTCAAGATACCCCTCACAGCACGCGAACAACACACACTCCATTGCAGATATGTCAGAAAGCATGATCGCAGCATCCATTAGCAATGATGTGGTAGATGTGACCACCATATCGTGGGACCGTATAGTCACAGAAACCCAAAAGGACAGCGTACTCTCAGCCCTACTCAGTGCCCTTATATCATCAAATGATCAGGAATGGGAAGAGAGGCCAGAATTTAATGTCTTGGATGGTGTCATCCTCTAAAGAGATAGAGTTGTAATACCATCGTCCCTAAGGAAGACCATTACTGAGGGCCTTCACGCTGCTCACCAAGGAGTCACATCAATGGAGATACGGGCTCAGTCCATTGTGTTCTGGCCAGGAATGACTAAGGACATAGAGCATGTTCGAGCCAGATGCACGGATTGCAACAAGAATGCACCGTCTCAAGCCCAACGTCCTTCAAACCCTGCCCACCCACCTTCAACCCCATTCGAGAAAGTCTTTGCAGACTTCTTGGACTATGGGGGTTAGGAAAGATCTGAACATGCCATGAACTTGGGGGGGGGGGGGGGGGGGGTGTATGGTTATTTGTTATATGGTATTAGTTCATGTTCTCTGTACGTTATGTGGTGTACCCCATATTATTTCATGTTATGTTGTACCTGTATCATTCATTGTCCCTGTTAATCCGTGTTCACAGATGAAATCATCATCTACCGTTTATAATAAATGAACTACACTGAGAAGTCTTTCTTCATTCAACAAAGCTGAGGATTTTCAATTCAAATGTGAAGTCAGTCCTGTTTTTTGGATGTGAAAGATAGAACGCATCACAGACTTGCATAAAGAGGATCCAGGTTTTCTTGAACGATTAGATGGACAGACGTGGTGTCCAAAGAGGAAGTGTTAAGGAAAACAAGACAGATCTCAGTCAGAGATGAGGTAGGAAGAAGGCAGTGGCGAAGGACTGAACATACTCTCAGGACATCAGACAGCTGCATGGCAGAGAAAGTATTGGATTGGAATTCACAGGATAAAAGACCAAGGGGTAGACCCCGTGGAACCTGAAGAAGAATGACTGAAATTGAAGTACAGAAAAGTGGGAAGACACTGAATAACATCAAGAGGCTATCATAGGACAGAGAAAGATGGAAAGTCTTTGTCCGTGACCAATACCCTGGTACAGGGTGAGAAACACAATGATTAAGTCAGGGGCGGCTCGTCCACTGAGCACGGCCGTGCACTGCCGCCCAAAATGTTAAATGCGCACTATACCCAAAAAGAGACAATAAAAGAACCTTTAACACCCACTATCCAATCAATTTTCCCTTCAAGTTCTCGCCACAGCGTAATCGGTCATTAGTATGTCTGAAGCACTCTACTATATACTATCAAGTCCTCGTGTTTCACCCAAGTAATAAATAGCATGTTCAGTGGTGATAATCTGACTCGAAAGATGCTCTATGGGCTGTACCAAACAACGATGACGTTTGGAGCGAGTTTCGTAGTGCATAAATATTAAATATTAATGTTCGCCAGCCGAACAAAACCCATAGTGGCAGTCTAAAGATAGCGCGAACTCAGACCAGTTCATGATACCTCACACAATTCAATGCCCGTATTATGATAGCTTCGGAGTAATCCACAGTGATGTGCGATTGGTCCAATGTCTTGCCATTTATATCCCTAGCCCCACCTCTGTAACCCTGAACTGGAGCGAGATCAGCAGGACGTTAATAAGTCACCATGTCATAAAACCTTACTTGAAATGGTGTAGTGGTGAAAGTTTTACACTATTTTATTACTTGGGTGTGCAATGCCATAGATCTCTTAACCAAATTGACAAGAAGAAGGTGAAAAAAATAGCTCATTACCAACCCAAGAAGGTGCAGTGAGGGAGCGATTAGTGCTCTCGTCTGCGAAACGGAAAGTTCGGGTACGAGCCTCGATTCGGACACAGATTTTTCCGCCCCCTCCTGCCCACCCAGCCGTACTGGGTACCTGACTTCGAGTAGGGGAAGTAAAGGCGGCGTGGTGTGGCAACCCTACCACAATATGCCGAAGGCCCAGGAAGTTACCTCACTAACAAGGATCGGATGCGGGAGCAACTTTACTTTGTTACCAGCCCGAAGATATCAAAATAATACAACCAACAAAAAGGTGCAATCGCGTTTTTAATACGGATCTTTTCGAAACAGCGGAGTGTCTTATAATCAGTGTTAGCAAACACTCATTGTACTGTTCCTACTGTCTGCTTTTTGGAACTGAGGACGCCAAGTGGTCTAAGACAGGGTCTCCTGATCTTGTCCGTGTTCAAACACGAGTCACCAAGAGCGCATGTCGACAATGTCTTTAAGTATCACACTTTCGGAAAAGTAAACATAACAGAGCAGCTAGACGTTGGACATTGCACTGCAACGTCTCACTATAAAGAACAGGAACGACTTACGGCCGTGAAGAAGAAACGCTAACACTGACAGGATACTGTTTGATCATCTTCAAAGCGCTACTATTGCAAAATATTCCTAAATAATACAAAACGATCTGCTGGGCTGTTCAAAATGTACAACGAGGAACTGAATAAAGACAAACGGTCTGCCAACTTTCTTTCTGTTCAGGCTGACGAAGCAACTGATGCGGGTCATGTGTCGCAGTGCGTGATCATTCCGAAGTATATTAAAGACGAAAACCCGGCAGAGCGGTTTCTAAAGTTTTATGAAGCCAAAGGCATAACTTCATCAGGGCTCGTTCAACCCTAAAAGAAGCTTCAGAATCATTCAGCGTCGATGAGAAGCTGACCGCTCAAACCCTACAAGGCGACAAGACGGGCATTACATGAGCGAAAGAGTCTCAGATGCGCTATTTTTTCTTTAATGCTGTCGTTGTTCGTGTGCAGCTGAATCTGGTTTCAAAGGTGGCTTGTTTTGGCATTTCTGACTACCTCACTAACAAGGCAATCCCCAACTTTTCGCGAACGTTGCGGGCTATTCGACATTTTTGCGCACTGTAAAGAAAAGAACGCATCGACGTTCTCGGACGCCTTCGTCACCGGACTTATCCACGGCCGTCTGAAACAAGGTGTCTCTTTCAGTCTCTTCTCATTAGCACAGTTTACACTTGGAAAGGAAAGATCCTGCTCTGTCTTGAAGAAATTCAGTCAAAGCACTGGGACAATAATACCGCCCAGGAAGCGTGTGGTCTCTTGAATGCATTAAAGTGCTGTACATTTCTCTTCTTTTTGCTCACGCACGTTGACGCTGTGTGTGGGATCCTCCAACAACAGAAGTACAACGCCCATAGCAGCCCAACAAGCTATAGAAACGTTTAAAACAGACGTCCAGGAAATTAGAAACAGTATAAGCATAAAAGTGTTCAATCAACAACTAAGGCCACAGAGGAGCACGCTTCCAAGAGACGCAGACATCACAACACCAACGAAATTGCTGCAAAGGAGACCGGTGGCATAATGGTTTAGAATCAAATTGACCGTTTCTTGGAGCAAAATAAAATCAATACACCACTCGTCGACCCCGCCAAATTCTAGGACCATCAAAATCGTTTCCTATAGTTCTTTTGAATCGTATAGCAGAGAAAGCTACTTTTTTTCATAAAACCAAGTTAAACAGAATTAGAAATATTATATTGCAATTTAAGTCTGCTCAGTGTCGTACAGTCCTGGACTTTTGTTCAACTCTGAAGGACTACAAATACAAACTTGACACAACATTTAGAGAAGTAGACTATGCAAAATCCTACAAATTTCACAGACGACAACATCAACGTCTGTCGAGGCTGGACGAAGTTTCAGTTCACTGAAACGAATAAAGACATTCTCCTGTTCTACAAGAGCGACTGAACTGAATGCTTTCACATTTGTGTCGATCCACAAGAACATAACTGACAGCATCCCCGACTTCAGGAACAAAAAGATGGACCCTTTGCTGCAGCAAAAGAACGAAAGGTAGACTTCTTGTTCAAGTAGATTTTCTCCAAACAGGTAGGATGAAGAATACATCTATTTGCCACGCCCCTGACTACCTTCAACCTGCTTTATTAAAAGTTAATTGTGCACGCCCAGATTTTAAAACCACAAGCCACCCCTGATTATGATCTCAGACTGACTGTAAAGAGTGTGAGGTGGATTCATAAAACATTTTTAACAAGAGTTTCATTTAAAGGAGTTTTTGTTTCGAAGCTGTTTTATTCTGCATACTTCACAAAATCCTACTTCCAACTCCCTCTTAATGTGAAAACAATTAATTTTCTCCGAGCATCGTAAATCTATTTTGAAATCGTAGTGGCTATTGCAGAAATCTAAAAATAATCGAATCGATTTAGGACGAAAACGGGAGTAACGAAAACGGGTACGAAGAAGTTAAAAAATTGTGGAAGTCGGGGATGCTGTCAGTTATGTTCTTATGGAAACTGAGAAACAAAATCGGGTCCTCCCACCCCAAGTTATCTATGTAAGGAAATAACAGCAAGTCTTTTTTCTTGCGATTAATGAACAAAATACACATGGACTTCTGTCAAAGCATGAAATCTTGGATGTGTGTGAGACTTACATTAAACTGTATGGAAATTGTGAGATTCGAGAATTGAGAAGACTTATGTTCGTCAGTTATCATTTTGCAACCTGCCGTTAGTGCACATGATATGAGGTCAAGAGACATCACCTCTGCTTTAAATATCAGTCCCCAAAAGATCCATTTTAATCGACCAATGGTCTTTGATTTCACACGAGCCAAGAAGCAGAAAGTTTTGTCTTTACTTTTCTTTTTCTTTATCTGTTTTTGTTGAGCGTCGAGGGGAGATGCAGTTTTCTCTGGCCCGCCAATTCTGCAGCTCTTTCAATTATTGAGATGTAGTTTCTCACGGTTCCCTTGATTTCCTACATCTTTTCGTGTTTAGATTATAGATACTGTGAGCACTAAGTTTCATGTACTAATGATAAGAGTAATTAATTAACCAGTCACTAATTACTTACTTATTTTGAATTTCTATAATATCGTTGGTTCACATTTGTCACTGAAAATAATGTTTAAAATCGAAGTAGAAACCTACACTGACTGAAATGCAGAGGCAGGATGGTGTCGCTGTCTCAAAATGAGCAATTTGTTTTTTAGTTTTAGTAGAGGTTTTACGGCGCTCACAACTGCATAATAATAATAATGAAGATCATTTCTATAGCGCCCACTCCCGTGTAAACACAGCTCTAGGCGCTTTACATAAATGCATGTAAGAACAATATTCATGCACGCGACACACACACACACACACACACACACACACACACACACACACACACACACATCTACTTGCTTATCACACTCACACGATTACACATCGTCCCGAAAAGAGCATACGGACGGTCATTAAAAACGCACCATTTTGGATTGAGCACATTTTGGACTAAAATCTATCCAGTGACATCAATTGAGGTTGACAAAAGTTCACGGGCAACAGAGGTTACCGATCGCACAAAATTTGAAGTTCCCAGTTCAAAACTGCCAATGCGCACGTGCAACATGCAAAAATCCGATATGTCGACCTCAAATCTAAAATTTGTTCAGCGAGACAGATTTTTTTGGCTGTTAGGGAGAGATTATATTCGCCCATAAACAAAAACTGACATTGTTTACTCTGTGCGACGGATTTTTCCTGCGTAAACAATGCCGCGACTTTCCATGCAAGAACGTGAAAAGGCAATGGGAATGCCCCAAGCCGGAATGGCAGCACGGCAAGTTGCCAGGCGCATGTACTGTAGCCACTCGACTGTAATCCAGTTGTCTCAACAAAATGCAGCTACTGAATCTACAGCAGATCGACGACGGAGCTGCCAACCACGAGTTACATCACCAGCACAAGACCGTTACATTTGCCACCGTCACCTTCGTGACCGTTTCCTGCCAGCACCGGAAACAGGTCGTCAAGTGGTTGGTCGGCGTGGACCAGTATCTGAATGGACCGTGCGACGCCGTTTGCAAGAAGCAGGACTTGCAGCCAGACGCTCGTACCTTGGTCCTGTCCTGACACAGAGACACTATCAACAACGTTTGCAATAGCCAGGCAGCATTTACAGTTGACGAGAGCCGCATACTGACGGGAGAAGGTGTCTGGAGACGCCCCCGCAAGCGCTATGCCAACTGTTGCATGCTGGAGGTCGATAGACGGGGAGGAGGCAGCATGGGGAGCGTTCAGCCACGATTATCGCACACCACTGTGCTTCTTCGACCAGCCTGTGAATGTCACCACGTACCAGCAGGTTTTAAAGAACCACGTCGTGCCGTTATTTGGTCAACACCCAGAGCTGCAGTTATTCCAACACGACAACGCCCTCCCCAACACCGCTCAAGCCACCACTGCTTTTCTGCAGGCAAACAACATCGATGTCCTGCCTTGGCCATCACTGTCTCCTGACTTGACACCAACTGAGCATATTGTGTGGGACGAGTTTGGCCGCCGTTTGTCCCGTGAAAGACCTCTTTACAATCTCCAAGAGCTGAGGCGTTCTTTGACAAATGAGTGGGTACAGATTCCAAAGGTGTTTTTTCAGACTCTTGTCAATTCCTCGAGAAGACGCTACCAATCCTGTACATTGATTGTACTCATGACAATGGATGACATACACAATACTAAAGCAGATGTTAAAAACTCAATGTACCGCTCTGATTTTTAAAAAATGACTTTTGTTACTTTATGCTTTTGTGCTCGCGGTGACATTTGACCTTTTCATGTAGTTTCAGCTGTGAATGTTCACAAAATGGCCATAGAATGCAATGGTATACAATCTGTTTAAAAAAATACTTGAATTGTTTTGTAAGTGGTGCGTTTTTAATGACCGTCAGTAATATACACTGCAATTCACAAAATACATTCATAAATGGATTCATAGACATTTACATAACATTCTATTGAACATGAATCTACTGACTTAAAAAGGATGTCATTAAATGTGTCTTTAAAGATTTTTTTAATTTAGACTCAGATGTTGTATGTCTCAAGGGTTGGGGAAGAGAGTTCCAAACTGACGGAGCAAGGTGGGCGAACGATCTTTCAGCTAATTTTTTACCGCCTTTTCTAGGAACTCTTAAAAGATACTGATCGCCTATAAATCTGAATGAGATCACTAAGATATGAGGGAGCTTTGTTATTGACACATTTATGACATAATATTGCAATTTTATATGACACTCTAGCTGACACGGGAAGCCAATGCAACGTTCTTAACATGTGGTCCCTCTTCTTTTTCTTTAGTACAAACAGCATGGTTTTGAAAACGTTGTAACTTGTGAAGAGAGGTATTTGGCAAGTTAACTAGTAAAGCATTGCAATAATCGATGCGTGAAAACAAGAAAGATGACACGAGCGTTTTCAACCAGTGTTCGTTCAAAAACATAGACATATGACATTTTCATTAAGCTGGAGCTTATTATCAACCATCCACTTTTTGATGTCATCTATGCTCAGACCCATCGTAGTAAGCAAGGTTTCAACATCTGATGGTGGAACAGACTTATATAACTGTGTATCGTCAGCGTACATGTGATAATATAGTGTGCTTTCTAATCACAGCTCCAAGCGGCTGCGTATATAACGTTTACAAGATTGGACCCAATACTGAACCTTGAGGCACTCCAAAGTCTAGCTTAAAAATTGACGAAAGAGAGTCGTGCACAACCACAGATTGTGTACGGCCAATCAAGTAGGACCTAAACCAGTCAAGAACCCTGCCAGACAGGCCAAACGTGTGTTCAATAAGAATAGTGTGATCTATAGTGTCAAAGGCAGCACTAAGATCAAGAAGAGAAATAATTGATATTTTGTTCTCGTCCGCCTCACACAAGAGGTCGTTGTATATTTTCAATAGCGCAGTTTCTGTGTTATGAAATTGCCGATAGGCAGATTGATATAATTCATATAAATTGTTTTCTTTTAAATGAACCAAAACATATTTCTCCAAGATTTTTTTATAAAAAGGGAAGGTTGGAGACAGGTCTGGAATTCTTGAGCTCCTCCGGGGAAAGATTGATTTTTACTTAATCATACTTAAAGAGTGATGGTACTACTCCAGACTGAAGATTAATGATGGAAGTTATAAATCCAATGACACTATCAAGATGTGTGATGAGCAGTGGTGTTGGAATGGGATCAAGACTACATGTTTTATGGGGTGATGACATTATGATTGATCTTACATCTTGTGTTATACG
>NW_004798042.1:341484-343848 GCF_000002075.1 Aplysia californica | reverse complement strand
CCCGCATGGGAATGGCCTAAAGACACTTCAGTCAGTGGCACCGCCCCGGGGAGGGTGGGGGGTAGAGCAATTTGTTGTCAAGGTTACTGAAAGTCGTTTATTTTAGTGATCCTGTGTATGCCTCCAAAGAGCGGTTTTTAATATAGGGCTAAAAAACAAACCCGTAATTATTACTGGATCAAAATTATTTGAGAAATTATTTTTGTTTGGTTGCTGACCCGCAGAAGTGCCATGCACAGTTTCGTGGGGGCATAGGCAACTTCCTGAATGAGTTAGAATCTTTTTTTATCGCTGTCAGACGACAGTGAACAAGCTATAACTTTTTTTGAAGTGACTATTCCCAATATATATTCCCAAGGGAACTCTTTTGCATAAAAAAAATCAGAAGGCTTTGCACTGTAGCCTTGAAAGTTAAAAGGCTATCTCTCTTCTCACTTCAGTCAGTTCACTGAGTTCAGTACTTTTGTTCTCTTCTCTTACTTAAGGCTTAGACTTGACCGTAGAACAGAGATCTGGATCTTGTTTAAGAAAGAAGAATCGGGAAGGATTTCTATCTGTCCTGTACCGTGGTCTCCGAAATCCGTAGCCTATGTAGATCTAAATCTAGATCTACAGGTACATTTAAATTACGACTGAATAACAAGCGAACACAGAATGATCATTCCTTTTTCTTTAAAAAAAAAAACAACTCACACTCACACCAGAATCTACTTTAGTTTAGTTAGATCTAGATCTACAATCTCGATCTATATTAGATATAGTCTAAAGATCTAGTATTTAGTAACCCATCATCATCATCATGCCCATGTAGACCAGTGTGGGAACAATAGGCTAATGGGCCTGTCTGTTCTCAGTTCTCAGTGTCACTGGGAATAGTTTCTGGGCCTATTCACTATTCCCAGTGACACTGGGAACAACTCTGCCCTAGGCCCATTGCCAGTGGTTTCTGGTCCTATCCCCAGTGTCACTGGGAATAGTTTCTGGGCCTATTCCCAGTGTCACTATATATGCATATATATATACTCTTCGTTAAAGGACGTGGATACCCAACTATGGTTAGTTATCCAACCAATTTAAAATATATTTAATGCTCTCCTGTATGCTATGCCAAACTGAGAGTGTGAGTTTGTGAGCCAAGCAGTTTCAGGACTATCACACCAATGAAAGCCATGATTACGGTAGCACTACATCTGATCATAGTCGTTTTTGTGCGTTGACCTTGACAGACATGTATGATGCCACATGTCGAGGATGGGGGGAGGGGGGCTTTGTTGTTGTTTTTTTCTATTTTGTAAAACTTTACCGATAATTAAAAAATCAAAACTAAAGTCACTACATAAATAATGTATAAACCCCAAAGTCATGTTTATATAGTTCAATTAAATGTTTTTGTTTGATTTGGGGTGTTTTTTAAAAGCGCCTGTGGTGAATGACGTTATGGCGACCTAAACGTGGGTTTGGATGTGCGTAGTTATTCAAATAAATTCCGAATGGAGGGCTCATATGGACGTTTACCCATTACTACCTGCTTTTCTTGGCATAGCACACCGCTTTAGAAATTGTCCACCCGCAATACCAAACCAAGTAAAGGTAACGCCCTCTTTTTGAAACCCTATCATCCTGCACTTGCAACACATCCTGCACTTGCAACACATCCTGCACTTGCAACACAACCGTGCCATAAGTGCCGAACTCTCCACTCTTAATGGAGCCACATTTGGGTCGCTCTTACGTCCTGCCCGAGATACATTTTAACTGTTTACCCGATAATTGTTTGTTTTTTTTGCGCGCAACTTGAATTCGCCATTTTTGCTTCTTTTTCTGTTTTCTTTGTTGATTGCAAAGATCATCAAAGCCCCCGAGATCTTCGCTATTTTAAAAATAATTAGCAAAATCAAGTCGTGCGTGATATATCAGAAGGGGTTCCACTGCAATAGAACACGTGACACCGAGCGACACAAATCTTGAATTATAAAAGGCTCGAAAAAAAAAAAAATGAGCAAATCGCGAGAGAAAAAAAACAGGAACAGGTGTACGGCATTATAAGAATGGGTGGTTGAAACTTACTCTCACAATTACCCTAAAACATCAAAGACGATGGTCGGAAATGATTCCCCCTGCTCTCAAGTACGTTTAGTAGTAGCTTGCTGCTTTTGAAACTTTCCTGCCCAAGTAATAAAGATGACAATAACAATCTTTATTCATCTCGAAGGGAGAAATTTGTCTTTGTCGTTCGTTAACAATGGTAGTAGACATTACAAAGGTTAGGTGCACTCACGCATATGCACAACAAGACAGGACATTAGTAAATACATGTCTCACGTGCTGAGACAACCCGCTCCGTAAATCTCTCTCTCTCTCTCT
>NW_004798042.1:328681-329871 GCF_000002075.1 Aplysia californica | reverse complement strand
GGGGCATACGGGCTGAGCATGGGGAACGTATGGGCTGGGCATGGGGAACATGTGGGCTGGACGTGGGGAGCATGTGGTCTGGACATGGGGAACATACGGGCTGGACATGGGGAACATATGGGCTGGACATGGGGACCTACGGGCTCGACATGGGGACCGTACGGGCTGGACATGGGGAATATATGGGCTGGACATGGGGCATATGTGGACTGGACATGGGGAACATGTGGGCTGGATATAGGGACCATGTGGGCTAGCCAAGAACATGTGGGCTGGACATGGGGACCATGTGGGCTAGCTAGGAACATGCAGGCTTCACTCGGGCCAGGCGTGGGGCAGAGTCGAACATACCACATGTTTCTGTTTGGCCCGGCTGTATACCACACAATGCCCGTGTATTGTGTGTAAAAACGAGCGGGGCTGTCATGGGCCCATGTGGGTTCGTCAAAAACTTATGGTCTACATCTGGGCTAGGCAAGGGCTGGATATGGGCTGGACATGGGCGGACACATATGGGCCCTTTCAATCGCCTATGATCAAAAACCACGTGGCGCCGAGTGGGATTACCAGATGGTGCCCACATCCAAGTCCAGCTTGCGCCCATGTGCGGCCCACATCTTTGTGCAGGCTGGTAACTTGTCCACCTCATTACACAGAAACTTAGTGGCGAATTGTCCTGATTTTTTGCATGTACTTTTGAATTTTAAAAAAAAACACAACTAAAACTCGATTTTCGTGCATGTGCTACAAGTTTGAAGAGGTGTTTTCTATATAATCATTAGTATTTAATTACAGTCTGCGCAGGGATTTTTTTTATTAGAACAAGAACGGTAGTTAAGTGTTAGTTTTTTTGTTTGTTTAATTACATTTTTTAAAAATTGACTGCATGTGAAGACATTGTTGTTTTCAGTCCAGCAGTTAGTAGGTGACAGTGGGTTTATTCTGACTGACTCGTTGTGATATACAATGAGTAAACTTTTATTTTCATTTCTTCCGTCACAGATTTAATTTGCTGTCGCTTTTTCATTAATCACCATGGTTAGAGTAATTAATTTACAAGCCCCAAAAACGTTGCCTTAAAACTACTGAACTATTTCTACAAAGAAGCTGATCGAGGCCGTCTCTTTTATTCTATAACATATCCCGATAAAAGGACAAGACAAGTGTGTGTGTAAAAAAGGAGGGGGGGG
>NW_004798042.1:324614-326133 GCF_000002075.1 Aplysia californica | reverse complement strand
ACACACACACACACACACACACACACACACACACACTTTTTTTTCTACGGGGATCGAACTTAGATCATTTGCCCTTGACAACGTAGCCAACAACCGATACACCTCAGATGTGGGTTTCTTTTAAAAATTAACCCTTTTATTCTTTACTGCACTTGCACCAGTTTCTACAAAACTTTTAGTAAACAAAATTCAGCCGTCAATTTTGTTAATATGAAGAATTTTTTTTCATGTTCTGGAAGAAGAAAAATAACTTAAGTGTTCATGAAATATCAATATGAAGTAGATCATCATTTTATTTTATTTTTTATATTTCTCTCAAAACTTCTCAAACTCAGGTGAGGTTGCTGTTTTTTAAATGAAATGCTTTATGTGTTTATAATTTCTCTTCAGACAAGCTCAAACATGCCACTGTGGATTTTTAATAAACCCTTTGCATGTTTCTGGGTCGATTCGTAATACCTCCCGTTCAACATTGCGTTTCGACTGTTCGTTTGTTTGTGGATTGTATTTGCACCCTGTATTTCAAAAACATTCAAAGGAAAACGTTGTATGTTAAATGGGTCCTCTTTTTTTAAAACCCCGTCTTTGACAATGTAGATTTTACTCATCTACGGTTGAAATTTTTTAAATATCGTACTTTTCGCACCTTTGTACCGATTTTGTTCATACTGACAAATCAAGACCTCTTAGTTGAATTTTATTCGTTCGAGTTTTGTTAAAATAAGTGCAAAAATAAAATAGGGTGTTGGCAAAGTTTAAAAGGCTGAAAATAGTGCAAAGACGTTGGAAGCCACTCCCGTTGAATACATTCCATGTGCTTTCATCTCTCCCCCCCCCCCTCTAGATAGATTTGTAGGATGGTAAGCACTCCGATAAGCTGACCGTCTCCTGTTAAGAACAATAAAGAGAACGAAAAGCAGTGGTGCACTTCAGCTGTTAATACAGTTAGATAGGTAGCTAGATACTAGATAGACGGGCGCGTAGATGGACAGAGACAGACGGACTGGGATATAAATAAATCTAGTCAAAAGGGATCTCTTTGTCACTAGGAAGATGAGTAAAATAATCATGCTGTTGGTATACTTCATGCTATGAGCGAAATGTTCACAAATCTGTCGCTCATGGTCCTTCTTCCAACGAGGTGAAGGAAAACAAAGTGCCAGATTGTTTTTTTTTAATTCCACCCCTGCAAAAAAAATCAATTTTTAGAGAAGATAATAAATACATACTACGTTGCTCATGCCCTCACGGCGACCCACCTGTGGCCCCCATAGAGAGTGAATATGCGTACTAAGTCACGTAGGTACTAAATTGGGGAACGAGTTTACCTTTTTACGTTCTTGCGTTAAAGAAGACAGTCTTACCAAGCCCAAGCTCGACTCACACACACTATAACGAGACATTTTTTGCCTTGAAATAATAAGCAAGCGGACATCCTGGTACGCCAGATACATAACTAGAGTACCAGGATGTCCGCTATTACCGCCGGATGTTGGAAATTATGCTTATTTCCTCGCCA
>NW_004798042.1:322794-323969 GCF_000002075.1 Aplysia californica | reverse complement strand
TATAGTACATCAACCCGTTCATAGAACGGGGCAAGACAATATTAGCGATAGAAACAGCATAAGAGAAGGCAGCATGCAGATGACAGTATACAACACCATGGATTCGGAAGCAATACACACCATGCGGTAAAGCGATTTCTGTAACTCCTAAAGAGGCAAATGCCAGACTTGAATTGAAAGCTCTTATGTTTTTCCTAAAAATGTTTTGCCTCAGCGATGTTTTGAGTCAGAAGATCCTTCAAATTTGTCGGAGGCAGGGGTAAAGTTGGTACATTCACCTGTCCATTAATGCAGCAAATACAATTATTTTCTTCCTGAAACCTTTTTGCATTGCAAAATCAACAAATTAATGTCATTCTGGAAAGTTCGTGAGGTGGAAGCGGATTTTCTGCGCTCTCATCTAGAGCTGGGGGACGCTGTTGTTAATTAGCCTGATAATGCTTATGATTTTGATCAAGATTTAATTAGATCTACATTATCTTGCAACGGTAGATCTAGACCTGCTTGCCGTTGGATCTGGCGAGAACGGTGTCTGACCCTATCTCGAGATTGCATTTTCTTAATCTGTCTAAATCTAGATCTAGATATAGACTTAAATCTAGCCTAATTGACCCAACCTCAAGATGGCTTCTTCCCTCACTTCGCTCGGCTCTAGGTCACATTTTGGTAAAAATTTGCTCTGCTCTGGTCATGCTTTGGTGTAAAACGGAAATAGAATTCGGAATATCCGCTGTTCCTTCTTTCTCCCTACACGTGAAAACAGCCGCTAGGCCTAGATCTTTTTTTTCTCTCTCTCCAAACGTTAAAAAACACAAACGGTTATAATATTTAGTATTAATACCGATTGTTTAAGTTTATTAATTGCATTATTGTGTTTGTTTGTTTTTTTGCTGTACACATGCATTTTTTGTCTATCCTGCGAACGACTTCGAGACTTTGCGAGACATGGGCTCGCGGCTGTTCCTTATTTTGTACCATTTCCTCCACTGTTTGTGATCGGTACGATCAAAAAACATTCTTTTTAAATACATTAATTGTTGGACTACCAAAGTATTAAAAGGCACTACTTGGTGCTATTATGGGCAACTTGTGTAAATTTCCATACTTTCTGTGTAGTAGTAACTTTTGTAGCTTTGACAGACCTCCGAAAACCTTATAGTTGTTTTTTTATAATA
>NW_004798042.1:311902-322609 GCF_000002075.1 Aplysia californica | reverse complement strand
TGTGTGTGCCTAAAGAAAGGTACCAAAAATCGGATTTTGACCATTTTGAGTTAAGGGTTGTACCTTATACTGAACACAGGGTTTTGAAAAATGTTTTAGATATCTCAAGTAGATTTTGAGATATTGCACATTTTGCGAGGTAGGGTATAAAGATAGAATGTTGAGCAAATGAGCTTTTAAGTTTGACAAACGTGAAAAGACTTACAAACTAACAAAACTATTTTTTAAATGTATTTATTCATGGAAAATTCATATCCAATTTGGCATTTAGTTGACATTAATATCATGAATGGAATTCATTGGTAAAACATAGCAGGGAAGAGAAAACGTGCTTCAAGAATAGATTTAAACACCTTTTTAAAAGCAGTTGCCATTATTTGTTGGGTTTTTTTTATTCCTTACCCTCAAAATAATTCGAAATAAAATATTCAGAAGTCAAATCAATGAAAACTCTGTAAGCACATTGTAAAAAAAATGGTGGATCTATCATTGTTTTATGGAAACACATTTTGGTCAAAAAAGAGATTTTTGTCATTGTCAGCTTGTCGCTCGAAACGGTCTGGGGCGACTTTTGGTACCTTTCCCAGGGCGCACACGCATATATATATTTTTTTTAAAAAATTTAATTAATTTTAAAAAAAATTTACAGTGGCGTCCAAAATAAAAATTAAAATGCAATCTCCCAATAATCGTGTTAAAGCCTTGCACTACCCACCCATGCAGCATACCAAATTAAAACTAAATAAATTCTGTATCATATTATAATACTTTAAAGGTTCACTTAAGTTAAATGACACCTGAGATATGGTCACTCAAAATTTACCTTAAAAATCAGGCTTGGTAAAATTTAGCGAAATCGAAGAATCGCAAAATTTTCTTCGCGCGCATCTTCGTTGAGGAGCATCAATATTGATGAAATGGACATGCCATGCATATCCAATGAATGGAGAAATTTGTCTCTGCAAAAACAATGCTCTTGAACATGTACAGTGAAATAATCCTTAGAAACATAGAAGAATGTCCAGGTCTCAAAGTAAACGGAGAAAAGATTAATAACATCAGGTGTGAAGATGACAATATACACACAAAACGGAAAGCAGAGCAATCACAAATACCACGCAATACTTGAACTTAATAATAAATAATTGGCTTAGTAGGTTTTGGTTTTGTTTAGTGCAAGAACCCTTTTGACATCGACTCTATTAAATTTTGGACATAATTATCCATCATTTTATCACAAATACCATAGAGTGTTGCAAACAAAGAGTCTAAATTGAGAGCAAGGTCGCTTTTCTTCAGTTGCTATTTCATGGGATTTCACATGCATGTAGGATTCGTATCATGGCCTTTACTGTTGACAACTCCATCGTTGATTTGATTTGGTTTTCAAAGAACTGTCTTGTCGTACTGGCCCTATGAGAAAGTGATTTGCTATGCTTGTGGATGTCTACTTTAATGACACCATAAGGGCGAGAGATGACGTTTCAGCACTCGCGCGATGTAGTCCTCTAAACCAACCCATCCGGTGAATCTCACGAATTTCATTTCACTCTACACCACCCAAAACTATTGCAGTTTCGTGGTCTCTGTTCCTCACTGACAGATGATGATGTCCAACTTTTAACTAACACAGTCCATGGGCAAAAAAAGGTTTCGTGCTCTACACGAAACCCGTAGCTTCTAAATAAAAACAAAATAATACTAATGGGCATATGTTAAGTCCAGATTTTGTGAGGTATTGGTAATTGTTCTGTTTTTCAATCCGTTTGTAAATATCACCTGACGATGATGTTCATTGTAGAAAAAACAATATTCCCTTTTCATTTAATATTTAATACACGTCCATTCCATCAATGCTGATGCATCTCAATACACGCGCACACACATTTACGTTTCTTTGACTATGCACAATTTTGCCAAGCCTGATTTTTTAAAGTCGATTTTGAGTGACCATATCTCGGGCGTCTTTTTACATCAATGACATATTCATGGCTCAGATGATACAGAATTAATTATTTTTCTTTAAATCGGATGCCGCATGAGTGGGTAGTGCCAGGTTTATAACACGATGGCTCGGTGATTACATTATAAGGTTTCTTTTGTACACTACGATATTATTACATTATTGGTGATCCCAAAAAAAAAGATGCCACTTTTTTATTTTTTATAAAATCTAAAGTTTTGAGTCTTTACGTTATATAGATCGTAATTTTAATGAAGTGAAATTTTACGTAGGAAAGGAAAGGAAAATGCTAAACATCTCATGTTGTTTCTGTTGTAGAAGGTTGAGTGTTTAAGAAAAGCACGCATTTTTGGCGATAAACTGTTGGGTAGAAAGCACCAGACTGGGTGTCAACTCTGGTCAATGGACATGATGTTTCTCGTCATTGTCTTGTTCTATTTTAAGCCTACTTGATGATGAAAAAAGAAAAGACTTTTAAAGAGATGAATGAAATGAGCATTACTTCAAGTCGAAAGGGGTTATTAAACACACTTGTTGAGTTGTTTTGACTCGTAATGGGGATGTTATAAGCAAAAAAAACTTCTTCATCACAATTTCTGTTATTTCATTATGTCCGTTCATGAGCTTGCATTTTGTTTCTCGGCTATGTTACCACAACACGTTTTAATGAATCAACTAGTTCCGTATAGATGTCCCCGGGTGGGACTGAGCGCACATTGCTGCTGATGGAAGACCGTGGAGTTTTTTGTCATCACTTTCTGTTTCAGATTATTAAATTGTCACGTCCGGTGGCTAAACAAGCCCTGATCTCGTTAAATCTAATAAAGCATGGTTTAGTTTCTTTGTAAAAACCAGTTGCATATAATAGTGTTTGATGATTCATACATGAATCTTAAATTTAGAGATAGGTCACACATGTACATGAGCAATGGCGGAAAAAATTCATGTCATCATTATGTCCATTACATTCTCATCAGCTTTTTGTTGTAGAATATTGCAAAATTCATCACTGCTTAGAAGATAGCAATAACGGGGGCACATCTGAACGAATTTTAAACCTTCAAAGGAGCAAAAAGGCAAAAATTTAAACAAAACATGATCAATGACAAAAAGTTTGATGTCATAATCAGGTCCACATCGAATATCACTATTGCTATAAAATATTTCTTGATCAGATTTTTTATGCCAATCATATTTATATTTAAACTGAAAGTATAATTGTAAAACCTATTGTGGAGCCTGAGTATGCTTTACGAAATGCTCAGAGCATGAAGGGATAAATGGACATGATGCATGACATGTTTCTTCTTGTCATCACTTCAGATGTCATATCCATTGCATATTTGCACGCTCACCAACCTATGGCATCTTTTTTGTTTGCTCAAAATTATGTCTCTCAATAAGACAATCGAATGACTTCATATGGGTTCAAGAGAGTTCTTCAGACTTTATTGGTTACCAAATAAAAGAGAAACTTACATATCAAACATTACAGGTGAGTGGTTGGCGGGTGCTCCGGTGTGGTTTGCTTCTTCTTTCCTATCAAACATCTATCGTCCTTATCTCCCCTCCTTCTTTTTTATGTTTGTTACTCTCTTGTAACACCTCTAATCTTCTGGCGCTCATATGACCTTATGCAGTTGGGAATGCCATAAAACCTCTACTAAAACTAAACTAAACTAAACATCACAGACATGATGTATGACAGTAATCTAAGTGGAAATCTGACAGATAACATGGTACAGTTGGTCTATTTTGATGCTTTTTACCTTGATTTGGCCATTTCTATTATCATACTGATGAATTTTGGACAAATCCTATTGAAACTTGCAAATTACAGTACACTTTATTGTGTCATCATCATGTCAATTCAATAAGTGAAGTTTGCCAGAAAATCGAGAATTACAAAAAAACTGTCAGACTTTTTATCTTAAATGCAGTACATAATGAAACTTCAGCTTTACTGTTGATGAAATGAGATTGCTTTTGGTTCAGTTAGTTAGATTTCAAAATTCATCTTTTTATCACACTTTCGGGACCAACTTTTCAGACTTGCTCATGTATACGTCAAATCTGTGAACGTTCAATAACATTTTCTCTCACGATGCATCAAATAAAACTTCAGGAAGACAAAAATACCGTCAAAATACCAACAAAGATAAGATGTGTGAACTTACAGTGCTTGGCTACAATTCAACCTAGATAAAAAAAAAATTCTTTAGCCCCAATCGGCAAGGTAATGGCCCCAAATAAAAAGGGACCCATAAGCAGATTGTCACTTTATTGACATCCTCAAAAATATACCATTCAGAGTAAAAACACGAAGTTATAAACAGTATCATAGACAGAGTGACAAAACTCTACGATACACTAAAAACAAAAGAAATTATTAAATTGCATCCTTCTTTATTTTTAGTAAGAGTTTTATGGCATTTGCAACACAATGAGGTCATATAAATGCCGAAGATTAGAGGTATTACAAGAGAGTAACAAACACGAAAAAGAAGGAGTGATAAGGACGATAGATGTTTAATAGGAAAGAAAGAGCAGACCTCACAAGAGCACCGACCAACCACCCACTTGCATCCTGTGAAGGGTGAAATTGTAAAAATGTTCAATATTTAATTAGGGCGTGAACGTCGTGAATAGCCTGAAGAATTCTTCCGGAATATTGATAGAAATATGTAATTCTTTGAAAATCATGATAACAACTCCGAATAATCATACAATTTTCATAAAACACTCATTTTGTTTCTGACTACATAGTCCTAATAACTGAAAACAGCCAAAAATGTCAGATAGAACTTTGCAATTCTAAGCTAGCGTAGTGTCAGAGGTAAAATTCGCAAGAAAATAGCCGCCTTTATTTGGTGATATCCTTGGAAACTGCAAATTTGCTTTTGTTTCAAACTGATGTACATTTTAAAGTAAAATTCATCTTGAAAAAAAGTTTTTAAATGGATATAAATAGAAAAAAATGATCAGCAAACGACTCATGTGGTTTCTCAAGAAAACAGACTGGCTGAACAGTCTCCATTGTAGGTTAAACGAAATTCGATCCTACCTGGATAATTTTATTTGCCTAGAGACTTTTGTGGGGAGGCCATATGATTGCCACCTTTTTGGACCTAGAGAAAGCTTTCGACACAACCTTTGAGACCTGTACGCTGTCGGCATACGTGGTCACCTCCCTGCCTTCACTGACAATTTTCTTCAGAAACATTCTTTCTAGGTTCCTGTTGGATCTTCCCTTTCCGATCCTGACCAACAGAAAAGCATTCTTTATTCTTTCCTCTTCATAAAATCAAATTTATAGAAAGAATTGAAAAGTGGACAAACGCAAATCGGTTTCAAGTTTTCCCAGCCAAAGACCATTGCAGTGGACTTCTGCCGATCTGGCACAGACGTGTTCTGCAACCGGATTTGACATATTTCTACGTAGAAAGGATTACCGTCCAGAGCCAGGCTCGTTTCCTCGGAATTTTAGCCTTGCGGCATTTTTTAAAGTACAGAATATGCATATCTGGGTCAAATATATTTTGTATCCACGTTTTGGACCGAATCAAGACACGCTTTTCTATCTTGGTTTCGTTCCTTTATCATTTAGCATGATGAAGTTATGGCCGATTTTGTATAAATACTGCTTTCTGATATTGTAAAACTTTAATAATTGAAAATACAGTATACGCAGGTTATATCATCAAAAGTACAGATAGTATGTGCTTATATGCTGTATCTATGATACGAAAGCTAACTTTTATAATTATCTTTTTAGATCAAATATACACATAACACATTCAAATACCACATATAAAGACCAAATTACAAGTACCTAAGAAATCGAAATTAATGAGGGGGTGGGGGGGGGGGGGGGGTCAATAAATCCATGGTCTGGGTAAGAAGGAATCATAGTAAAGTAATGAAACTACGCCAGCGTTTAGATAATTTATGTGGAACACACCAATCAAATTTTCGGTGAAAATCCAATAATATTAGTAGTAAAAAGGCACTAGTCAGCGTGTTCAATGAAACCATGCACAAAAACGTTTGTTTTTCTTTGCTGAAGATGTGCCATGGAGCCTGTTGAAAATGCTCAGTTATCAAATTTTTACACCTGCAAGGAAAATCCCCTTCGGACATTTTTCACGAAATGGTCCAAGTTTATGATGACAAATGTCCTCTTACTAGGTAAGAAAATTCAAATCTGGATTCATGTCCGTGGTGGATGAAGATCGTGAAGGGCGCCCATCCTTTGACAATGCCCCGGCGAACGCGTTGCGTAAGGTGATATCCACTGCTGAGGAAAGTGGGAATGAAATATTGCCATACCCACCGTATTCCCCCGACATACCACCTTCAGACTTTTTTTAATTCTCAAATTTGAAGAAACACATGAAAGGATTTGAAACAGATGATGACGTCATAAACGAAGTGGAACGCTTTTTTGAATGGCAAAATCAATCATTTTTTCTGAGGGACTTTATTAAGGTCATTCATCGCAGGCAAACATGTTTCTTGCGGCTGGTGACTACACAGAGAAAATAAGTGTCTACATACCAAATTTCAAGTTCGTAGCTCCACTCCTTCATACTCAGGTAAAAAACTTATTGATATCCCCTCGTATTTATCATTTTGATCCAGAGCAAAAAATTTCCTCCATGCAATGGAAAACCCTTTTTTCTCCCTCACCAAAGAAGGCAAAGTAACACTAGCAAGTGCAAAAGCCGTACGGTCGTGTTTCTGGAATTGTGAAGGTATCATCATGGCTGACTACCTGGAGAATGAAAAAACAGTCACTGGAGACTACTACTCGGGTTTGCTGATAAAATTGCGGTCCGAATTTGTGAGAAAAAGGCGTAGAAACTCCGTAATGGGGTCCTTCCACTGCATGACAACGCCCCTGCACACTGGGCACAACAAGCAGTCCCGACAGCAGAACAGTGCGGCTTGGAAATCCCGCCACACCTAGCTTATTCATCTGATTTAGCCCTCTCAGACATTTTTCTGTTTCATAATCTTTTTTTAAAAATCATTCAGTGGTCGTCACTCCCTTTACAAAGAGGACACCATTGAAGCTGTTGACTGGTTAGGAGATCACTCTGAGTCATTTTACTCTCAATGACTTTTGAAAGTCTAAGAGAGATGGCAGAAATGTGAGCATGCTCTATGCACTTTACAACTATTATTACCCCAGCAGACCCTCTGAGAACACTCAGAAACAAACTCGGCTTCCGCGGAAGCATACAGTGCAAGCTGCGGATTTCACGCGCTCAAATACTATCAAACTGACAACATCGTTCACTGTCTATAGCCGGGTACCCATTTCCACCGGGTGAAGTGAGGAAAATTTGTGCAAAGTGCCTTTCCCAAGGACACAACGTCGGGCCCCTGACGGGATTCGAACCCACGACCTAACGGTTGCGAGTCCGAGAGTTTAACCATTAAGCCACCGACGCCACAAACATCTATAGGTCTTACATGAATGGGACATTGGGCGCAATTTATGAAATCATACTCTTTCATTCGCGCTCTCTTTCTTACAGAGTGTGTGTGTGTGTGTGTGTGTGTGTGTGTGTGTGTGTGTGTGTGTGTGTGTGTGTGTGTGTGTGTGTGTGTGTGTGTGTGTGTGTGTGTGTGTTTTCAAACTTCCGTATATATATATTTTTTTTAGAGTATCATCAAAACTTCATTGTTGGGATTTAAAATGATATCTCTCATCACCTTCCCCTTTCTCTCTCTCTCTCTCTCTCTCTCTCTCTCTCTCTCTCTCTCTCTCTCTCTCTCTCTCTCTCTCTCTCTCTCTCTCTCTCTCTCTCTCCTTCCCCCCACTCTCTCTCTCTCTCTTTGTTCTTGTTACTTTCTTCTCTCTCTCTCTCTCTCTCTCTCTCTCTCTCTCTCTCTCTCTCTCTCTCTCTCCATCTCTCTCTATCTCTCTCTTTCTCTCTCTCTTTCTCTTTCTCTGTCTCAGTGTCTCTCTCTTTCTCCACTATCTATCTTTCTCTCTCTCTCGCTCTATATGTGCGTGTGTGTGTGTGTATGAGTGTGTGTGTGTGTATGAGTGTGTGTGTGTGTGTGTGTGTGTGTGTGTGTGTGTGTGTGTGTGTGTGTGTGTGTGTGCGCGTGTGTCTGTAGTTATTAATTTCCCTTATGTACACATTCATATCAGTAGGACTACATACATACATTACATACCTACACTAAACTTGCATGTCAACAATAAATATACATATAAATTCATCTGTAAAGACAAACAAACCAATAAACATACTCTCACACAGTACAAACATGAAGACATATTGACATGCATAGCAGAGTTTACAACATACAGGCACACTGGTTTTATTAAACGTTGATAAACATCTCAAATTAGTAGCATTATTTTACATCATTTAAGTGGTACGGTCAAAAACTCGTGGCACAACTTGTCCTCAAATATCTCTTTAACGGGTGAATCAATGTCACCCATATTGCATAGCAGTTAGTATCAATTTGTCTTAACTAAATCATATTTTTCCACAACAATTGAGACTAGATTTTAAAACTTTTACTTTAGTCTTCATGAATTTATATAAAATATAAATCTCCACCGCGCGGAAAATGGGATTGTTCACAGCACTTCCCACTTCTAGCACACATTGTTTACGCATACGGCCAACATCACAGCTTACCAATGACACATTTTAGTGGCAAAACTTATTACAATAAATTAATGTTATAGTGACCAAATTTATTGCACTAAAGATTCTCAAAGCATGCGTTCAATAAGCACAATGACACGATTTTTAAAAAATTACAGACTTTCTTTTAAAAGCAATATTGCCCCAGCTTTAAACCTTCTAAAATCTGTAGAAATCACCCACTTGCATTTTTTTATTAGTATTTATTAAGGAATTTTCTAGAATACAGGTAGAAGGTGTTTACGATTTGTTTGAATTACAGACTTTCTTTTAAAAGCAATATTGCCTCAGCTGTAAACCTTCAAAAATCTGTAGAAATCACCCACTTGCATTTTTTATTAGTATCTGATTCTATTAAGGAATTTTCTAGAATACAGCTAGCAGGTGTTTACAAAAATGTTAATCAGCTAAGACAATTGATACAAGATATTGTGTAAAAGTTGGAGAAAGTATGTTCCATAGTTGAGGAGATATTTGACAATAAAATGTGCCTTGGATTATTGACCGCACTATCGTATGGGATATTGACATAGGAACTATGATGCCCTGACGATATTGCTGCTTTAACGCCCCCAAATCCGGAAATTTACAATTTACTCTTTGTGATTTTTAAAGAAGAATGATACTGTGGCAAGGAACTGTTTGTTTATTTTTTCTTGTTCCTAGACTTTGGAAAACCCTCCGGCTCATCATCAAACTTTAATCTTATGTGTATTCGGTCTCACAACTCACACACAATTCACATTGATCTTTTTTGGCTTATGCATTGACATGTTATACTTTTAATCTAGCACTAATTTAACACACAGCCAGTCCATGACAAGTACAGACTGTTTCGCAAAAGCTCCGACAGATTTCAAAAACAGGGTCCAAGACACAGTCATCTAGAGCTTTGTTTGCAATAATGTAAGTGGACCCTTGGAAGTACCAGGTGACCAGAAAAAGCGTCCCTCCAAAAGAACGCCCATAAAGCCGTTATGGATAAATGCACAGACATCAAAGTTTGCAGAGACGTGGGATACCCCTCCGGATTTATTATGTATTCAAAACAATGAAATATGACAGCCCCTCTTACAAAGTTACAAGATATCTTTCAGATACCCCCAATTTCGAGTAAAGCACATCCGGACACCTTGAGTGAAACTGACAGTCAACCACTGCTCAAGAGAAATTACTGTTGTCCCCTCGGTGATGGTTTATCGCAAGTCGCTGGCTCTTTCCCCTTCATCATCAACAAATTAAAGCCCAAAGCCCCTCCACAATTTGGTAAGATGACGAGGTGTCGGTCGGAGTTCACCAAAAGACAGAAAACCTTAACCTTTTCAAGAGTGTGTTGTTTTGACAGGCTGCCTTCCGTGTGCTACTCAGTACTTGGAATTCAAATCTAATTCTCAATGGATCAAAATCTTTCTATTTTTGCAGCCCATTTCAAAATGGTCCCCACGTTTGGGAAATTATATTTGTTACAGATATCATCCCGTATTCCCGAACAAATCAAGCACAGGTCGCCTTGGGAGAATTTTTTTGTTGCTGATACGTCTAAACCAAAAAAGCACGTTGTACAAAGACTAACTACTTTAGCATATTTCTGTTGTGCAACAACACTTTTTTTAGAAACATAACCCAGATGTATATTCTAGCTTTCAATCAATTTTGATATCAATTGAGTGCTAAACAAGAAAGAGGAGATTGGTCTTATAGATGTAACCCAATAGAATGACCAAACACAAAATGAGAATAGACATCTGCTTTCCTCTTGAAAAAAAAGGATGGTGATTTGAAGATATAGCCTCATATTGTATGGATTGAATAATCTAATTTAACGTATTCATACAAGGTATCTGATCCCATACAATCGGCAGCTTCCAAGTTAGAAATTTTCATTTATAATAATATTACTGCATATATTATTTTAATATTATTTCATTATTTTACTCTAATCAATTGTATTGTTAGCATTATTGTTTTTTTAATATTGATGTTATGACCATGTTTCTTCTTCTTCTTCTTCTTCTTCTTCTTCTTCTTCTTCTTCTTCTTCTTCTTCTTCTTCTTCTTCTTCTTCTT
>NW_004798042.1:307504-310287 GCF_000002075.1 Aplysia californica | reverse complement strand
AATAAATAAATAAATAAATAAATAAATAAATAAAGCCAAGCCAAATGTCCTAAACAGTGCCACTGACTTTTGTTTTCAGTTATTCATTTGAAATAATGTTTGAAAGAGCATGAGAATGGAATTATAAAATAATAATTAATATGACGTTTTAGTCGTTTCATTAGAATTATACATAAAACTGTGCCTGTGCGTCCGAACGCATTTCGTCGGCAGTCCAGGACTACGATGCAATGGTCGGGTCACTTACAGCAACTTCGTGTGAAGCAATGTTCAGATCGGAACTGAGTACGTTCTGAAAAAAAGATTAAGTTTTGCTTTTAGTTTTCGTCAACTCACAATGCTTATCATTTACTTTCTATAAAGTGTATACAGATTTTTTTGGCAGCATGAGTGATAACAGTAGAAAGGGAATCATTCTTTTTCTATGTATGGCCAATTTCCCAGAATCCATGCTCTTTTTTTATACCTAAAACATGTTCTTGAGATGGAAACACTAAAGCCACAAATATGTTTATTATTATATTTTTATAATCTGTTGAAATTTTCTAACTTTAGTCTGATTTACTACAGGTTTAGCTTTTTGACACACTATGCGTCTTGGTCCTCTCTTCAGGTTTCGCCAAAAACAGATATTTTTTAAAACTTTGGTCTATTCATGAATCTTTTGCACAAAATGTCGAAAGCGATAAAATAAGTTCAAAAATGTATTTTTTTACCGAACATGAGGTGCTCGACGAAGTTTAGTGGATTAGGACACTGACGCAGGGATCTTCTGATCGAGAAGTATAATGATCTGGAACCAGTTATCAGTGATCGATGATCAATTTACTCAAATACTCGCAGTTTTGAAACAGACTTCATAAAACCTTACCACACCGATAATCTAATGGTAATTCGAAATGTAAAAAATTTATATAATTGATAATTATGACAATAAAAAAATCACATCGCAAAACTTCGCAACTTCTTAAGAGATAATAATAGCTCGTCCGTCAACGCCTGACAATGACCAATACGTCCGCATAGGAGAATATGTCTCCAGCGAAATAGAAGAATTTGAAGAATATTTAAGTTAAGATGATTTGTGGCTTATTACTGTGGCTTATTACTGTGGCTTATTGCTGTGGCCAACAAGACGATTTCTGGCAGAGAAAAATTTGTCACATTTTGAACATTTAAAAGCTCCACTACCACTTATTGTGAATGTGTGCAGCTTGCTGGCTCCTCTCTTGGTTTCAGCATTTTTGTTGGTAATGCCTCATATGATTTGCTGCCGACTGTGACTGATGTTATCCAGCTGGGTCTGCCAGGAGCCAGGCTTTCCCCATGTCGAAGTAATATTTATGTTTAAGTCATTTATATGGTGATTTTGTAGTGATTTTTTTTATTGATGCACCAACCTTATGCCTCCCTGAGGACAGCTCAGAATAGAATACTGCCATTGGGAGTCAGAAATCAGGCATTCTTATGACATGGCAAAGTTGAATCCTTTTTTTGTGCTAAATAAATACACTTTCATTCGATGTCTGGTATATTATCCTGCCATTTGGTGTCAAGAATTCTTTTAATAATCACCGCTGGCCAATATGGGGCAATGCTATAAAGACGCAATACTGTATTACGATGATTAGCAGTAAAGTGAACATGTCTTCATCGGGGAGAACATCAGAGCCGCGCACTTTCGAGAAAAACTATCAAAGCCGCTTACTATCAGAAACGCGCACTTTTTGACAATAGCGATATAATTAGATTTCTGATTACCAAAACTAATACCCTCAAATACTTTAGGTAGTCTCTGCGCTTTACTGGATTTGGGACTAACATATATCAATAAGAATTTGTATAGAATAAAATGGCTTTTCAGGTATAAAAACACATGTACAAGACAGAGGCGATCTTTAAAGTGTTGGGGCAGCATTATCTTGCATATTTAGGATAAAAATTGGAAGAAGTGAGACATGCCCATGTGCGAACGTTTGTTTGTTACTCATTCTCCCTTCCTCTTTCTTGTAGTGTCTTTCTATTTGACTTGTATGTTTTAGTTACAGCATAGAAATGGTTTAAAAGTCTCCCCAGTCTCCAGAAAGACTAATGTTATATTTGGATGGGGGATGTACAGAGTAATTTTGTCAAGGCGGCTGTAACCGTTGGATGGAATCGGCAAATCTAATTGTATCGATATCGTCACAAAGTACGTGATTTGATAGAGCGCGGCTTTGATATTTTTTTCTCGAAAATGCGCGGCTCTGGTAGTTTCCCCTTCATCCTCACCACATTTGTAGTTACATTTGTATGCAGTAAAATTTTTCAGTAACTAGAATAACGCCATACACACACACATACACACACACACACACACACACACACACACACACACACACACACACACACACACACACACGTGTTGTGTATCCATACCTCTACCTCCAATAACCAATTTAATCTACCAATCCCAATCTCATGAATTTATTATTATTGTATCTATCTATTTACCATCCACGTGATATTTGCCCCCCGTCGCAGGCCAATATTGCTGTATATTTGCTGGCTTGTTTGTCTGTACATTGATATGTCCATCTCCCCCCCTGGGTCTGTCTGTCTCTCTGAGCGTCTACGTCCATGCTACTTTTATTTATCCAGATGGAGAAATATGAGTGACGGCAACAAAATAATAATGATGATAATAATAATAACAACAACAACAACAACAATAAGAAGAAGAAAAAGAAGAATACAGGTAATAATAATAATAATGATGATAATAATAACAATAATAATAACAA
>NW_004798042.1:294610-307012 GCF_000002075.1 Aplysia californica | reverse complement strand
GTGTTGGATGTGATGCATGACATCATTTGTGCCCACCATTTCTCGGATTACACAGTTTCTAATTTTGTCTCGCCGGGTCTTGTTAACTGCTTTTCTAAGGCATCGCATTTCACATTTTGTAATTCTTTGCTCTAATGTCCTATGTTCCATGTTTGGCATTGATAGGTGAGTGTTGGGATGAATATGGTGTTGATTATTTTGAGTTTTGTTGTCATGGGTATGTTAGGATGTTTCAGTAGTGGAATAGGAAATATAGATATAGATAGGCAATAACTAATACGGGACCAATGTGCAAACAGCTGAACACATGGGTGTGTACCAATTAACGTTATTGGGAATTTTAAGCCCACAGTAAATTTTGTTTTTCAGTGCAACTATACGAGGGGCATACCAAAGGTTTTTTTATCTGACCATGATAGAAGGCTGAAATTTGTGGTGAAAGCCAACAATTATCTTCCTAGAATGCATGTCAATTTTGGGGAATTTCCAATTATTGATTTTACCTCCGGCACACTGTGAGTGAATGGGGGTATGTAGTTATCCAGTTTCAACAAACAAATGAACAAAATTGAGCACAAGGCACTAATGAAGTTTTTGTTCTTGCAAGCCATGCAACAGCAGGATATTTTTACGAATATGCATGCTGCATTTCGAACTGATTGCCCATCCTATGCTGAGGTGAAATTTTGGAGTAAAAAATTCAAATGCAGTTTCCAGGGCTGGTTTCCTGACAGAGAGAAGGTCCTCTATTTTCAAGGTCTTTTCAAAGTCATACACTAATGGCAAAAATGTGTAACTGTCGGGGGCGAATACACAGAGAATGACTAAGCTTAGTGCCAAAATTCAGCGTTCTACCTTTATTCCTTCAAGGTCAGGTAAAAAAAACTTTTGGTATTCCCCTCGTAGTCATATTAAGCCACCGAAAACATTAAATGCACCCTGCCAGTTTTTCCTGCCTCTACGGAAAAAAGAATGATAAAATAAAGATACCAAAAAACTCACTTGTCTATGTGGCATACATAGGTAGAAGAACTGTCCAATAAACTCCAAAACACTATCACAACAATGATGTAAGTACCCATTGAGATCCCACACAATAGTGTGCATGTGACATTGAAGATGTGGCAAAACCGGTCAACAATGCACTGAAAAAAAGAAAAAAAGAATTGACCTTGCAAATGTCTTATGAACTGCCTTTAAAAATTTGGATATTCATCAAGTCATGTGAAAGCATTTTCCTTGTTTGAAACAGGGAACAAGTCTGCAGTACTTAAATTATGTAGTTTGTGATTTTATTTTTCTAATTCCCCGCTGACGTAATACGAGAAGTATTAATTGAGACAATTGTCTGAAACTCTCTATCTTGGAAATGAAAAAAAAAATTACCACTAAAACTATTATACATTTTGTTTTAGTAATCATAAATCATCTCAGTGTACAATAAAGAAGCAGCAGAAACAAAAGAAAATGGACCAGCCTCTTTTTACTTACACTCGTTTTGTTAAGTACTACCCCAGCAGCGATGCTCGGAAGACCAGCAATGACAAACTTTGGAAAAGAATTTAAGCAAAACAAAACTCATTATGATAGGAGCAGAGCCTGCAAAACGAGAAACACACACACACACACACACACACACACACACACACACACACACACACACACACACGCTCGCGCGCGCGCCCGCGCACACAAAAACACACACACACTTAAACATTCCTTTCTTTCAAAGAACGAAAAAAAATATGAAGACAAAATCGTTACAACAAAATGTTTTGTTAAGTGGTTTACAATGCTCACAACTGCATAAGGTTGTAGAGACTTGACAGAACGTCCGGTAATTAACTACGTACAGACAAATTAATATTTATTTACCAGCATCTTATATATATGAGTCTTTTTTTTTTTTATGTCACATTTTAGATTCTCATTTTTTCGAAAAATGAATTTTTATTAAAAGTTTCGAAATAATATTGATGAAATGAATCAACCATCTATGGATATAAATGTGAGATTTCTGAACATAATTCCGTCAAATTAGAGTGTAACGTCAACTTTTGCGTTAAGCTACCTAGGAAAATGTTCTCTCCTGTTACCAACAGAAATCATAGAGTTGTGTTACTGGAATTGTTTGGGGGGGGGGGGGGGGTTAATGCAATATATGTTGGTGAAACTAGGTCTATATATCAGGCAAATGATAAAAAACACTTTAGTTTTAGAATCCACGCAAAATAATTTCGGATTAAAGTGCCAAATTTAAAAATCAAAGAAAATGTTAGTTTCAGTTTATGATTCTCACTCTAAGATCAAACACATTGTGATCAAATGAATTTCTATTCCTTTTAGCAGTAGGGTGAAGCTAATCCCACGCTTACTTTTTAAAAACAAAGTTTTTTTTCATGAACGTAAAGAGGGGCGGTTGCAGGAGGGAACGTAAAAGGCTGTTATCAGATTTTAACAACAAAACTGTGATATCATCTAATGGAATAACTGAAGGATGGATGGGAATGTTAAAGGCATGTAACATATTCTGTCGAGACGTTATTTACAGGGTGTAGAATCTAGTTACCAGTGTACAAAAAAACGAAGGCATCAAACAATAAGTGGGCGTCGAAACGAAATATATCGAGAGGATGTTTTGGACGCGTAATGAGAATGGGGCCACAACCACGACTGCCCACCTCAACGGTCTACAAGATGCGGTTCGATGGCTTCAGAGCAAAAGGAAGGCTAATATAAAGATGGATCGATGGGGTCAAAGCCATCCTTCAAAGCGCAATATGTCGATCCGAAAAGCAACACACCTGGCCCATGTCCGAGAACTGAATCTCCCCTCCACACCTCTCAGTATAAGAGATCAGATAAAGTAAGAGTTAAGTAAAATTACCAGTGTGTAGTGTAAACAGTTGATTTTGCAACGTATGTGCTTTGTATTTCCTCTTCCATTTTACTCAAACAATTTTGAGCGACGTTAGCCGCATTGGCTTGAAGGTTGCTCTATGTCTTTCCTTAAGCTGATGGTCAATATTAGAATCGTATAATTTGTACTGTCGAAACGTTTTCTGGAATAAAGCCCACAATGGCATCAACCTCCCAGTTTCTGTTCTCTTCTTAGTGATTCTTATTTTCTTCTGTTCGCCGTTCGGGATTTCTATTTTCTTTCATCACTACCCATTTCTGCCACGTTGCAGTGAGTCTCATGTCTTCAGAGTATGCTTGGAATGGATCCTTTTACTTTGCTTCATCCTTCCTCTTGCATCGTTAGATGTCGAGAAGAGATGCATGTGGGTGGGGGTGCAATTTTCGGTCAATTACTAAGGATGGGGGGGGGGTGGGCTACAATTTTCAATCAAGGGCAGTGTAGGTGGCTTCTGTTGAAATGTTATTCTTTTGGAGGACCTCTATAACGCTATCCAGCCAAGTTTTGCGTGGTCTGCACCTGCCCTTGTATTCGGACATATTAGAGTTGCAAGCTCATGAAGCTGATTGATTTGGTGACACTCTCATTAGATGACCGAACCACTTCATTCTTTGATGTTCTTGTTCCATAACCGGTTTATTCCCTGTCAAATTTCGTTTATCAGTCTTTCGTCTTCATGTTTTATATCGTAAGTCAGTGTTGGAATAATGTTGTGAATGAGTCGTTGTCTTTTTACTTCCATTGGTAGGTGTTTATGGGTGAGTAGTGCTGACAATTTATAGGTTTCTGCATTAAAAAAGCTTTTGGGTCCTGATTTCAATTTTCCTATGTCCAATCTTCCGTCATGTGTAAGCATGCTCCCAAGCCATTTAAATTCCTCAACTTCTTTAAGTTGTGTCCCGTCAATGGTGATGTTTAGTAGTGGGACTGGGTTTCAATGATCACACTTGAGCAGGAATAACCTTCAGAGGAACACAATGCATAAACGATGCGTCAGCTGTCAACTCTGTGTTATCACCAATATTGCACGCGCAAGTGTTTTGATCTGATTATTAAATAGCTTCCGCCGCTAAAAGCTTGTAAAACAATTAATGTTCGAACTGCTCTGGTACTGTCTGTACAGATTTCCTACGATGTCATTCAACAAACGATTTTGGGTTTTATAAATTCTCTTTCAAGGTAACAATATTTTCAAACCGTTCAAAATTCTCGAGTTGTCAGGCCAAAGGAAAAAAAAATCCTAAATGTGCACTTTATCTATCTGCAGAGTTGAAAGCACTTTTTTCTTCACTTTCCTTTTGTTCTTTATGTTGTGAGTTCTACAAAATTAGAATTTATTCAGGATTTTGCACTTTCTTAATATTTCTCAAGAAGCCTACATTCGAATACTTCTGTTTTCTTTTATCGGTCTTTCTATTCATCCAGGAAAGCAAAAGGAAATTTCTGTATTCTTTTCACTGCCTTCTTGCTCTCAGATAAGGTTTTCATTTTCAACTTTAATGTTCTTTTTCTCTGCAGTTTTGCATTGCAAACCTACATTTTAGTCTAGACAAAAATACACAGTTGAGGAAGGGGCATCTGTTGTTTTGTCATCGGCACTGTTTGATTTCCTCTTCAGATTTGTGTCTTTCTTCGTTTTTCTCCATTCCATACGTGCTGCCCAATGGTCTCTTGAAATCATACAAACGACAGGTTTCCTTTCCCTTTGGTCTTTGTCTTTGATGCAATTCTGCTTTTCATACTGCATGTCGTGCAGTGTCTTCACTGGGTTCTCTTTTCGCCTCTCTCTCTGTCTCTCATTTATTACTTTTTTCAGCTGGAGTCAGCTTTGTCTCTGGTGAAAAAAAAGCAAATATTAATAAAAATTCCTCTTTGAGAAATCAACTATCAATAGGGCCTGGCCTTCATACAATCAATCTAGATCTAGCATAAGTGGCATAGTGCTGAAGTCAACTAAGCAGAAGATTCTTATTTCTTACTTCAGTCTACATAAACGTCTCTACAGCAACGTGAAATGCCCTTCTAAATCTGCAACTAAATAAAAGATCTAGATCTAGACCTACATTTTAAAAACTCTATAGTTAAAATGGTTAAATGGTACAGGTTTAACGCTCTTTTAAGATTATTTCTGAGGTGGGACCTCCGAGTTTAAGGGTTAACGTCCTCTCCGAAATGACGGAGCCAAATGGGAAATTCGTGTTAAGCGTCTTTCTCAAGGACACAACGTTAGACCGAGCTGAGGCAATATCACGATTACTTAGAACTCTTGGATGCCATTTATCAAAATAGAAGGTTGTTAGACTTTGGTGGAACAAAAGTAGGTCACATTATTATTATCATCGATGTAGGAAAAGTGGAAGGTTTTGTCTTTCGTTTTACTCTGTTGTTCCCTCGTTATTTCTCTCAATTTCATCCTGTTACCTAAATTACAGAATCACAATACAGGGGTTTGTTGAAAAAGTACAGACACATCTTTCATATAATAACTATTCTGTTTTGTTTGTGCTTAAATGGCCCATTTTCAACCCAAACTTTGGTAAGTTTAGCTATTTGACACGTACCCCTCCTTCATGCTATCTTGTATCTCTCCTGTTACTCTCAATTCCACCCTGTTACTCAAAGATAGAAATTACAATTCAGGTGTTCTGTTGAAAAAACACTAACACTTTCATTTACTCTTTTAAGCGTGGACTACCTCACATTCTAACCCAAGCTGTGGTCAGTTAAGCTATTGAGCACATTCCTTTCTCTCCTGTTACTTTTTTATTCTCTCCTGTTACCAAAACCCGGGTAACAGGAGGGAATTTTGTACATCATTACCCTGACGACCACTCACTGGGTAGAGCTCATGTTATGATTTGTCTAACCATTGAAATGTAACCTTGGCAGACTTCCTAACCAAAGGAGAATGTTTTGGATTTCTGTGTAATAAGTTGTTATAGGAGGGACATTTACGCTCAAATACTCACCATGTTGGGTTTAACTTGGCTCTATATCTTTCAATCGTGCCTTGCATAAGCTCCGCTGTCTCATGTCATACAAAGGAACAGGAAGGGAGTCTTCACTCGCCAAATCTCAGAGAAAATAAATCTATATAAAAAAAATATCTACAAGCAGCCGGGGGTAACAGTAGAACGAGTCAGGAGCCTTTTGGAAAGGGGTGGGGGGGGGGGGGGGGGCAAAAGTGCAGATGAAAGCAGGTGACAGATAATTAGAGAGCAGGAAAGGAGGTGAAAGGAGAAAGTTTTAGAGAAGAAAATGTTCCGTAATTTTCAGGTTTCAAACGCAGAACCTATTGAATCAGAGGCGGACACCACACCTCTAGACTACAAGAGCCCTTTTATAACAAAAGATATACTTACAATCACTGCGTACCAACCAGACTCATAAGGGGGGGGACTGTAATAATGGATGTCTCGAGGGGTTGGCCGAGGGACGGGGAATCTTTGAAAGATGTCATTAGAGGCTTCTTTCAAACTCGTTACAGCCTTTTCCACACGTGTGTTCACCAGTGCTATCGACATGAATCCTAGAAGAAAGATTAAATATGTTGCATTTTACATGCTGTCTACTCAATATCTCAAGTTCGAACTTAAGCTTGCGTTCCTTCCACGAAAAAGGCTCGTGAGTAGTCCTCTCTAAGCAGTCTTGCTCGTCCTGTTTTACAATTCTTTGGATTTGGATTGAGATACTATATTATTAAAGGGTTTATTAAGGAGACGATGAGCAATGTCATTTTTAAAAAAACGTATATACAACACAGCAAGCAGGTCGTCCATTTAAAACAATTAATGGAGATCGGTTTGGGAAATCGTTTAAACTACAGCAATACGAGACAATACAATAATAGATTTAGAATTTTATCATAAAAGAATTGTATTAGAATCTGTGTTGCTTGGCTATACAGAGTTCAGATGGATGAATTTGGGTGTATTTATGATGGGATAAGATTAAAAAGTAAGGAGGAACTGTTACATATCACTAGAACATATACTGTGCACAGTGGAAGCAAGACATCAGTGACAATAATACTAAGGAACTTCAGCTAATTGCAAAGAAAACGGTTCTTGAGATATTGATTAAACCATAGACAGAATATAAAAATCAACTGACATGTAGTAATTTGTGGTCGCAACTTTTGGATGAGAAAAATGAATATGACATACCATTAGCCTTAAAAAGTTGTCCATGAGTTATATTTCCTTTTGGTTTCAGTGAACGAGAATAAGATGTAACAGAACCTCACGTCCACGAAAGAATCTTACATTTTGTTAGGTATTAAAAGTCTTACTATATTACTACATGCAATACAGACAAGCAAGAAGGAACAGCAAAAAATGAATATTGGCCAAAATGTGGAGAATATCTAAGCGAACAGTGCCATAAAATCACCACGTGACTTTTACAGAAGTGTTAAGTCAATGAGGCTCAAAGAAGAGGAGTACGACCCAACAGTTATAATTAACGACAACACAGGAAACCCCATCATCGATAGCTCCAAAATCAAATATAGATGGAGGGAATATTTCTCAGAACTTTTGTATACCACCCAAAAGCAAACAACCAAAGAATTCCAACCAAGTCACCCAGAGAAAGAAGAACCAGCCATCCTACCATCACAGGTCAGACAAGCAGTTAAAACCAGACCAAAAAATAGAAGCGCTGGAATAGATGAGCTTACCGTGGAGACCATCCTAGCATGTGGTGAAACTGGAATAACTTGGTTCACAAAAATCTTCGAGCATGGACAGAAAAAAAAGTTCCGGGCGACTGGCAAAGAGCGGTCATAGAAACCAATCAGGAAGAAGAAAGGCAGCAAGAGAGATTGTGGAATGTATAGAGAAATTTTACTGCTAAGTCATGTGGGCAAAATTTTCGCCAAGATATTGGAATGGCGACCAAGACACAAAGTTGAACCATTTCTGAGTGAGGCCCAAATGGGATTTAGAAAGGGAAGAGTTGGCACCTACGCAATATTTGCCCTACGACAAATGCGCGAACGGGTAATAGAACAATACAGGGAACTAAACATAGTATTTGTCGACCAGGAGAAAGCGTTCGACAGAGTCAACAGAAACAAGCTGTGGAAAGAACTCGAAAACTACACTGTAAGAGATGAACTTCTAGATAACAGCATAAGTGCAGTAAAAACGTCGGAGGGACTCTCAGAAAATGTTGCGTCCTATCACCACTACTATTTATCATATATATGGATAGAGTTACAAAAGAGGCTAACACAGAACCAGACGCCCTAAATGAATTACTCTTCACTGATGACCAAAGTCTGACACACAAAGATGAACAAAGTCTCTAACACCACACCACCCGATTAAACGGAGAATGTAACAACTATGACATGAAGATCAACATCAACAAAAGAGATACAACGAAAGTAAGCAGAAAGCCAGGACCTCTCAGGATACACATCAGCAACAACAGTCTCCGACAGGTCCAAGAATTTAAGTATCTCGGAGGTATATTCACAGAGGATGGGCGACTGAACAGAGAAATTGAAACACGAGTACAAAAGGCCAGTAATGTTAGTTACCAGCTTACTCCACTACTCAAACATCCTAACATCCCCATGACAACAAAACTCAAAATGATCAACACCCTATATTCATCCCAACACTCACCTATCGATGCCAAACATGGACCACGAACTGGACAGTAGAGCAAAGAATTACAACATGTGAAATGCGATGCCTTAGAAAAGCAGTAAACAAGACCAGGCGAGACAAAATCAAAAACACAGTCTTCAGAGAAATGGCAGGCACAAATGATGTCATCCAACAACAAAGAATCAAATGGTTCAGACATCTCATGCAATTACCAATACACAACCCAGCACAACGTGCCTACACACACAAAATTCGATAGCAACAAGGTTAGAGGGCGACCGAGAAATACCTAGACAGATGGAGTTAGGGAAACATTAACAACTCACGGCATCCCCCTGACCCAAGCTCTCCGGCTGGTGGTAGAGAGAAGTCTTTTTTCTTCACGCGACACCCAAAAGGGTATACGCGGCGGATAACAGTAAAGATTAAAAGTACTGAACTCTGTGATGTTTTGTGGTGTCGTAATGTTTATTCATGTTCCTTGTTTTAAAAACAATTTTAAATTCTAGTTTTCCTGCAGCTATTTTTCTTGGTGTTGTTGGGATGCTCATATATTTTATGGTTAATAGTCTTCCTGGAATATTGCAAAAATTGAATGAGACACTGGGTGATCTGATAAAATTCAGACAATTTCATGTTTTGAGTATGCAGTGCCTTTAGTATTTTAGTAAGACAGTGGCGACAGACAGCTGTGATAAAAAATGTACTCGTGTACCGCTTGCTTGACTTCAGAGGGAACCTGTACAGAGACTTCGAACAGATTACGAGGTCAACGCCTCCCATTCCATTTGTTATTGAATCTCAGTTTGGCAGGGCAAGTCAACAGTTTCTTGTCGGTCTTTGTCGTAACGGTTGACCTAACGTCCCTTTTCTGTCCCTCTAACAAAAGAAGTGCCACTGTTCATATCTACCACCTTTTCTTTTTTCTTTTTTTCGGATTTCAGATAACTTAGTTTATTTTCTTTCATAAACCAGATTGATTTTGCGATGAGTTTGACGGTGAGCTTCATATTTGAGAAGAAATTGTCTGCAAAGTCAAACTATGCAGACATTATTATATTGTTTCATATTTAAACTGCCCTTGAAAGCAATCATTACCCAAGCAACACTTTGATTTGGATCTAAAATGGGTTCTTCTTGTGGGTTTGTTTGTTTTTAAAGGGTTTTTTGGTTGTTGTTTTTTTTGTTTTATTGTGTTGAGAGTCTATCCAAGGTCTCACTTTGCAAAACTGTCATTCTCGTTGTCATCATTGGAAACGCCATTGTCGTTATCAAAGTGGATGTATCAAAGCGGATGTACGTTGCCAGAATGGTGAATACCGTCGCTGTCGCAAACAGTCCACTTTCCAAATTTTGAGAATTTTCCCAAAGCTCTATCAAAGGTCACCTTTCACTGACAAGGCTTACAATGCTCTTCCTTTTTAAGATTCCTGATATGAACAACACAACAATTGTTTCTGGTGCAAAAGTGGATTGAGGCACCGACGATATATTCTAGAAATCTCGACAGTGATCGGGGTTTATCTGGTAACTGCTTTTTGTCTTTGTTAGTGTTTTTTCGGCGCTCACAACTGCATAAAGTCATATGACCGCGGGACACATTGCACATTTTTCAATTTGGTAAGAATTAATTTTAAACTTTCCCTAGGTAGCGGCCGAAGTCTACTCTTATTGATTTTAGGACCACCAAGGGATCTTAAAGGTACGCAACTTGCACACGGGACCTAGATTTTTTGGCCTTGTCCGAGAGGGCTAGGTGTTAAATCTTACTTGTCGTAAGATTAGGTGTGTGGCTGAAAGACAGCATTAAGGTGGAGCCAAGGAGTATCGGTAGAAAAGCTGAGTAGAAAGGCTGCAGAAAGAGGCAGGGGCCCAGAGGAGGGGACAAAGGGGGTGGGGCGCAGAAGGTAGGGACGAAAGCAGACGACAGATCAAGGTTAGAGAGCTGGACAGGAAGCCAAAGGAGATGATTTTAGAGAAGAAAATGTTCGTCATTGTCAGGTTTCGAACCCGCGACCTATTGAATGAGAGGTCAACACCATAACCTCTAGACCTCCTGTATTTTCTGCCCTGGTTTATCTAAGTAAGCCTGTTCGTAACCAAAAAAAATGCCTTTGATCTATTTACCTTACTTTTTGGTGGTAAGGAAAGATGAGGAATAGGTGTAGTAATTGGGAAAGGTGGCCTTCGTCTTATATTTTGAACCCGTGCTACAAAAAAGTAAAACTAACATACACAGCGGCAATAGAAACGTTCCACTTGAAGAGAATCATGTATTGTGTTTTTTCATGAGCAATGTAAAAACAAAAATTGACACATACACATATTCCAAAGCTTGTCAACAAGTGTATTACCTTTTGTTTGATGTCACGTATGTTGGTGCAATGTTAAGCACAAACTGATTTCAAATTCTCACGTCAGGTGTGTGTATTGTCGCCTCTTGCAATGATGCAAGCTTGGCGTGTTCTTTGCATTGATCGAGTTAGTCGCCTCTTTTAAAAGTAACTAGCAAGATCTCAGTTCTATAAACTGGAAAATATATTAGCATAGAGGCGGCTGAAGACTTGTATAACATCTTTTCCTCCTTATTGCATTAAAATTATGAATGATCTTGAACTCTGTGCTCCAAAGACATTGCTCTATAAAAAGTACGCTCCAAATTTAAAAAAACGACAATACAACGAAGTGTACATTTTGTGGGTATAAACGAACTCAACGTGTTGGGGACTTCACTTCATCTTTCTTCTTCTTCTTCCTCGTTCTCGATGACAGCAGCTAGACAGTCAGTCCGATGTCGCACACAAACTGTGCAGTCCGCTTCAAATCTGAGAGGACACGACTACACCAAATGTATCTAGAAAAGGTCATTACAATAAAGTTCGACACTGCGAAGCACACATCCAAACAGAGTTGGATATCGAGATTTTAGATCTGGAAATAGTAGACACAGCTGCCTAAAGCTGAAATTCCATATGCCCAAAAAACCGATGCGAATTTCGGGTGCGAATATCGCGTGCGAACTATTTTTTCGCACCAAACTTTTTGTCATTGTGTAAATCCATATACCGGAATTTCGCAGGGCCGAGTCAGAAATTCGCATGCGAAGATTTTGTTTCGCACGAGGGAGCGAAACTTTTTTCTTCCGCACCCGAATTCTTCGTGAAGTGGGCGGGGCTCATTTCCCACCAAATCTACTTCAAAGGAACGAAGCAGCATGGAAGCACTAGGTAAGTGGGGAAACGTCGTAATGTTGATTTCCTTTGTTCGAAAGAGAAGTGTTAAATCTAAGACTGAAAAGAGGTGTTTATTTTCAAGGTGGCTGCCATTTCCATGGCAACCACTTTTTTTAAGTTTGTGGGAAACTTTCGGGAGTCTATGTATCTATCTGTGCTATCGATTTTTGTTATTACATGATTTAAACGTTTAAATCATGTAATAACAAAAATCGATAGCACAGATAGATACATAGACTCCCGAAAGTTTCCCACAAACTTAAAAAAAGTGGTTGCCATGGAAATGGCAGCCACCTTGAAAATAAACACCTCTTTTCAGTCTTAGATTTAACACTTCTCTTTCGAACAAAGGAAATCAACATTACGACGTTTCCCCACTTACCTAGTGCTTCCATGCTGCTTCGTTCCTTTGAAGTAGATTTGGTGGGAAATGAGCCCCGCCCACTTCACGAAGAATTCGGGTGCGGAAGAAAAAAGTTTCGCTCCCTCGTGCGAAACAAAATCTTCGCATGCGAATTTCTGACTCGGCCCTGCGAAATTCCGGTATATGGATTTACACAATGACAAAAAGTTTGGTGCGAAAAAATAGTTCGCACGCGATATTCGCACCCGAAATTCGCATCGGTTT
>NW_004798042.1:292953-294508 GCF_000002075.1 Aplysia californica | reverse complement strand
CAGAAAGTGGTGACGAAGGCAAACGACAAAACATGGTTAGAGAACAGGAAAGGAGGGGAGAGGACAACATTTTAGGGAAGAAAATGTCCCGTCACGATTATAGTTCATCCTGACAGATTCAAAGAGATAACGGATGTGAAGTACCTATCAGAAAGAATTATCACAATGAGACTGACAAACGTTTGCCCAGGTAGACCTAATGTGCAACCATGCAACGACTCATACCCAGAAGAATAACGCGGTCAGTTTTATGAAGAACTCGGCGAAATAGCACTGGAAATTGACCATAGGGACAATATCATTATAATGGGCGACCGACAAGAACACTGGGAAATATACTACGGACCCCGCAGCGACAAGGACTCGAACCAGAACAACTATGGCGAAATGCTCTTACAGCTCTGCACGACCTAGTCATAGCCAATGCATTTTTTAACACAGAAAAATTCAAGTACCAACATGGTGCAAGTGGAACGATTAGTCCAAGTCAGCTCAAATTGATTACATTATAACTAAAAGAAACTACGAAGCTTCAAGGACTCAGATTGGACCTCAAATTAAATGACGGTGCCAATATGGAAGAAAATGGGTACCATACAGAAATACAGAGCCATGATGGGTTTTGTTGTTTGTTTTGTTTGTTTTTTGGACGACAACAAAATTTCTGAGCTAATAGAAAATCAGCCAGGATTTTGTCATTACCAAGAACTTAAAACTTCTGTAATTCCAAATCGACGTCGTAAATAGTTCAAAGTAGGGTTATCGCAATAACGTATTAAAATCAGATGGATTTAATATTTCGAGTTCTAACAGCAAAATTCTCTCGTTTTCAAGGTAGAGTGCTTGCTGTGACTGAACTGGTGCCGTGATTTCAGTCAGAAATGACGGATATGAATTTCGGGTATATGGAAGGAGGGCTCTTTTTTCATCGCACCGGAATTTCGTACTCGAAATTCGTACCCGAAGTATTGCCAGCTTAAAACACACGACAAAGCACAAACCGAAACGGAAGTAGTCCCCAGTAAAATATGAAATGGCTATTGACAGAGTGAAAACGTCTGAGAGCTTCGATTTACAGGAAAAACCTGAAAAAAATCAAAAGGTAGTTTCTGACTTTGAAAATATGCCCACGTAACCCCTTGCGACAATTCTTAACTGAATCATATTTTTGTATATTTTATGGGCACCTGTGAAAAAAAAATGTATACTGACCTCACAAACCCGCTTAGCTCCATTATAATAAGATTATTGTCCACTCTTGAACCAATGCTTGCCCCAGTCGTTGTACATGTTATGTTAATGTCTTTTACAGAGCTCACTCTTATAAGCCCACAGTGTGGCGAGTAGGCTGGCAATGGCAAAACATTCACATTTTGCTGATGTTGATATCTTGAACCTTTACATGGGGTCTTAAATCACTAATGTGTTGATCTAAACACAATCTAGAGTATTCTATCATTTCATCAATATGTGGGTCATATGACCACGTCGTTACATTTTTGTTCAGGAAAACTCTGCAAGGGTGCAGTTTTTATAACTAAAAAGAAAAGAATGG
>NW_004798042.1:289521-290646 GCF_000002075.1 Aplysia californica | reverse complement strand
ACACACACACACACACACACACACACACACGAACACACACACACTTACGCACTCACACTTGCATACAGATGTACATACATAGTTCACAAACACGCACAAACACATGACAAATACACACATGCGCACTGACCTTTGAAACAACGTGACAACTTAAAAATTTGTTCCTAATCTTATCCTCCTAAAGAACCGGTCCGATCTCGTCCTGACAGGACGGTGATATAACCCCATAAGGTGGGTGCACGCAACGAATCCTTGTCGCAGTCGAATGGGTGGCCAGAATACCATTGTGATATTTGACATCATAATCTAAATTATTAAAGAAATTCTAAATCGTGGGACAGAATCCCTTTTTTTCCTCTTTCGACTAGTATTCCTATTACGTGAACTTGTGGACTGATTTTGTTCGATGTAGGAATCCCATTGAATACAAGGCGGCGCATGGCAATACGCCTGACTGATCAATCTAATGTGATGTGATATTGCTACTTTGGTTTTTACTTTGATCGTATTTTGAAGAAGAATGGCGCGTTGTGTCGGCTTTAAAGTCTGAAAGATCGAATCGTTTTCAAATCAGATGTGCAAGGTACTATTCATAGGAACGACCTGGTTTGGTTAAGAGAAAATAAATATCGGAACAGAAAGGTGGAAAGCATCACTGTTGGCTGGAAAGGACTGTGAACCGACTTGTTTTGTCTACTAAGTTATAATGCCCGGTCAAGGTAATTGTTGTTTGTTATGTCAGAGTAGAGAGTAATTCTGCTATTTCAAAACTTTACTTGGGGGAAGGGGGGGGGGGTGTCTCATGGTCAAGAAGCACGGTGTTTGCCTCTCGTTCAATACGTCCTGGGCTCATTAGTAACAGTTGCCATAAGTTTTAACCAATTTAAGAGAAAAAATCTTTTGTTGATCTTTGACACTTATAACATGCAAACCTCCTTCCTCAATCGAGCTGCACATTACCGCTCTTTTTACTTTCTCTCGTGCTTCTTGTTCGAGTGCCTCTTCTGCCACTTTTCTATCCAATTTAGTTCTATGCGAGATGCTTCCTCTGTTGCACAAGTGGACTTGTGCAGCAACCTTGTATTATTCCTCGCTCCGTGTTGAACGGTTCTGACAACCCCCCCC
>NW_004798042.1:286940-289421 GCF_000002075.1 Aplysia californica | reverse complement strand
CCCGCCCCCATTTTGTACACAACATTCTGTGTTCACCAATAAAAAATCCCACCATATTTATAAATCCTTCCCCAAGTTAAACATTTTCATTGTTCTTCGACCTGGTTTGGTGGTGTCTTTGGACTTCCTACCCGCTATTGACACCGAAGAACAATGAAAATGTTTAATTTGAGGAAGGATTTTTATCAGATGGTATGTAGATATGCAGCGAATCTGTCGAGTCCAACGTCCAAGATGTTCGGCCCCCATAGCATTCCAGATGCCTGTGCCAAGCTACCATGGCGAATGCTGGCTTATCTCGGGATCCTCTTGATTTCTTGAATTAAAAGCTCTCCAGAGAGGTGCTTTCCAAAGTTTTGCCCCAAATTAACCACCACCTAAGTTTAGCATTCAACAACAGGTAAACATGTCAGTAATATATGGAAATAGGTACACATACTGAGATAACACTAAATATCTCTCTCCCCTGCTCTCTCTTTAGTGGGTTGTTGGCGAGTGTCTTGGTTAGGTGTGCTCCTTCGTTTCATATCAAACGTCTATCATTGTTGAATGGGTACTAGATCTGATTTGACTTGCCATGATGAGGGAACAAAATTTAGCAGACAACGGCCAAACAGCTGATCGGTTGGGAAAAGGAAGTAGTGAGAGTAATCTCCCCTGCTTTATTGGAATGTACAAAACAATCCACAGCTAATTACCGAAACGTAAAAATAACATGAATGATCGTAAGGTCACAAGTTCAACAATCATCCGTATCTCTCCTCTTTCTTTTTTGTGTTTGAATATATGCATACTATATACTCGAGATACTTCGCGGCAATCTCTGACTGAATATTGACGTCATGGTCACTATTTTGTCAAAGACAAACTAAGATTTACAAAATGGGGCGTAATGTGTCCTGCATCTTAGCTAAACTGTCAGAAACACATCAATCTATATTGTTTTACAGTTTGGAAGCTTGCAGTTACAACAATACTAAACATGTTAGGGTCTCGCGGAGACACGTTGTTGTCGTCACCGTCTAATTATGGGCTACTTTGGGGACAATTTGATGAAAAATTGGGCCTTATTTTGAGGAAGGTACCCTAAAAGAAATGATTGTAAAAACGATTTTTTAAAATAATTTCAAATGGAGGTCAGGGGTTATCGGTTCGTACCCAGAAATGTAAAAAGTTGAAAATCGATATTTTGACCCAAACATCCTACTTTGAAGACCCGTGCCTTCCCTTTAAAAGCGAAATATCTTCACCCACAAATGTAGACGCCGTCAGCCCCGCTCCTGACAGCTTAAAGGTCTTGTGCTTTTTGAGTTATGTCTTAGGTTCTCTCAAGAATACAATTGAACTTGCCATGACGACCTCCTATATAAAACGGCCACCTGTACAAACGGACACTTTCCTTTTCCCTCCTTGCTTTTTTAAAATATATAATTGCAATGTGTAAAACGGTTGCTCGTCCAACACGGCCGCGCCCACCATATTCTATCAGTTTAAAACAAAAAAATACCGGTCTGAGACGGAGACGCAAATCTCTCACTGCCCGACGCTTTGTCATTGTTATAAAAGACCCTTCCCCAAGCTCCCAGACGTAGCCCTGGAACTGTCGTTATTTGTTAGTCCCTTCGATGATAATGTTGCTTAGGATGCTCGCAGTGTTTATCTTGGCTGACCAATCGGTAATAATAAAGATTTCAGCTGCTAGTGAAAAAAGCATGTGATCCATCTAAACCTATAAGCCTCGCCCACGACTCATAAACAAATCATAAGTGAAATGAAAGGAGGTCACAGTTTAGGCCTACCCATTCCGTAGACCCTGTGCATAACTAGGCAATTTTTTCAAGAACCGTTCCTTCTAAGTTCGTGTCGGATCCTCCCTTTCAGATCCCCACCAACAGGAAGAATGTGTTCCGCAGGGAAGTATCCTTTCTTTGAAATTTTTTGTAATCGACTTGCGCACTGTAATTAATGCTATCTATATAGCTATTATTATTATTAAGGTGACGCATAAATTGTCCTACTTAAGGACGACAAGTCTGTGACCTTCTCTACCCCTTATCGCAAGGGTGAAAGTACAACTCTGCTTCCTATTTGCCGTTTACAGAATCAATGCACTCTTTAGTGTCTGTTTTTGTCGTTAGTGTATACACTATCCTGACCCCCTTCGCGATTCGGTAGCAGGTGTGGCTGAAAAGCTGACCCAAGTTGGTTCATATCAGATACGTGTAAGTTGTTAGAGAGAAAGATGTCTGTATAAAAGGTGCATTTTGTACAAGGCCAAATAGTGGTCGACCATTCACCTGAATGACTGGAAACTTTTCCATACGACTTCCGAGCCCGATCCAATTTGAAGCACCGACAAAATTAATAAAGCTTTTTTAAACTAGTAGTGAGAGAAAACACTGTTTCTTGACTTTGAGCGATATTGGCCAAATTTTGCTGTTGTGATACATTTCAAATTCCCCCCCCCCCCCCCCCCCCCCC
>NW_004798042.1:274774-286840 GCF_000002075.1 Aplysia californica | reverse complement strand
ACCCCCCCCCCCCCCCCTTCCCCTCCCTTAGAAAAAGAAAAATCAAAAGAAAAACACGAAAAACACGAAGAAAAAAAAAACCCAATACAGTTTCCTATCCCAGGCTTCCATGTCTTCCCATTTTTCTGAAAAGTAACTCTTCTCCAAGTGGCCTTACTTTTTTAACTTTTACCTTGTGGATTCATATCTAACATTTCAATCTTTTGAGTAAGATTTCGTTAAATTGTACGTATTTGAATCTAGAACTGGGGTCTCAGTAAGACGGGATGCTCCAAGCTTAATAATACAAAGGTAGCCTGTTGGTATCCATTATTGTAAAGCCATTTCAGAGCCTCAGTGATGGCCTTGATCTCCATACACATGCTTGATGTAGTGAGCTGGACTGTTACTCCTTTGCAACAAGCCGTGTAAGCCCAGCCTGGTTTGATCCCACGCTGAACAGAGCCATCAGTGAATATAATGGTTTCATCCTCTCTGCAGTTCTCTTCAATTAGAGTGTGGATATCAGAATATTATGTTGCTCCTCCAGGCCATTCACGACATTTACACCCCCTAATGTAGCAATCACCTGAGTGAATCTGTCTTTCCCCTCGTCTGCAAGCTGTACCCATGTCTCCCCCAGTCTTATTGCCCCCACAGTGAGTCCACACTCTTCAATGGTTTGCACTGCCCGGATCATCCACTCAGTGCCCCGTTTAAGTCATGGGTTAGTCTGACGACCTACTTTGTCCTGAAGAGGATTCTGTGGATCTGTGCAGACTTTCAGATAAGCTTTGACCGGTGCGAGCCTGTGTCTTTCGTTTATGCCGGTTAGGCCTAGCACATATCGCATTGCAGCAGCTGATGTATCTTTTGTGCAACCGAGTATGGCTCTCATTCCTTTGTTTTGGATGACGTCCAGCCTTCTAAGTTGAGTCTTGGAAAGTGTCAGCAGACCAAAACCATAATCTACCTGAGACAAGACAAGCATGTCAAAGAGCAAGACGAAATTTCTCTGCAGCATCCTGTCTCTTGCCATCACCTTTACTGCATTCAGCCCTTTCCTGGCCTTTGTTACGATTTTTCCATGGGTGCTCCTTTACACTCAAACACTATTCCGAGGTAGTGTAGTGTTTCTTCTCTTTTCATTGTCTGGCCTTTGATGTAGATATCTGCTGGAATCTTTTCTTTTTTTTAGTCCCGTGTCCTGATTTTGGTGCCCGTATTTTTTGGTTACGTAAGAATGAACACACATGGTGCAAATTGTTATGTTTTCTAGATAAACGAAACAAGGGAAAGGGGAATTGTTAAGTCGGCAATGATGATGATGAAGATGATGATGATGATCATGATGGTGGTGGTGGTGGTGGTGGTTTGGAAATACCCTAGCATTTAATAAAAGTATGCCGAAAAATCACATGGGGGCCGCTTCTAAGTGATGACATTGTTAGTGTGTTTTCCGCCCTACGTCTATACTATCATATTTTCAAAACAGTGAAGGGAATGTGGCCAATAATCTTTGTAATATTAATTTTCATAGTCAAAGCAGACTAATATGTGTGTTTACAAGTTATCGCTATCGTCGTTCGCAACCTGTCCCGAGGTACTTCTGTGATCGTCGGAGCTTGTAAAAAGCCTGAAAAACCATGCTCAGACGACCAGAGAATTACAGGATTGCCTCTTCCTAAAGTGTTACTATTAAATTCACCATTAGCATATAAATATATTACATTTAAATATGCACACAAAAAACAACACACAGTACTGGAAGCGAAGTTGCGTCCAGCGACAAGTCAGAAACCGCGGGCATTAAAATTCAAAGTCCCCGTCTCCAAAGAAATAGAACATGTATAGGCCACTATTAATGAAATGGAAAGACAGACTAGTTAGTATTAAGTGCAGGAAATGTTATATCCCTATTCTATCCCCATGTCATGACACGCGACCGCGAATGGCACCTGACTAAGAGTATAAATAAGGCAAAGAGATGTTTAAAAAAAGAATACAAATTGCTTAACACACACACGCACACACACACACACACACACACACACACACACACACACACACACACACACACACACACACACACACACACACACACACACACACACAACTATGTGTCTTCCATTTCAGCTCGCCCTAATGCGGGGACGAAACAAAAGTGGCATGAGATGGAGACTGGAAGCCTAGCCTTTAGCTCTTAGCCCACTACATTCACTCTCATAATTTTCTATATTTCTTAACATGTAGTTAATTTTCCGATTCCGGGGACCTACATCGATTCCCTTCACTGCCCTAGGTATAACTATTTTCTCATTAATTACAATTGATATACCTACGTGGACCTGTAAATCTTTTTCAATTTCTCACCAAAGTGGCTGGACCTTCTTACAATTAAATAAAACTAAATCAGGCTCATATTCGCAGTTTTGAGATTCCTTTAATTTCATTTTGAAGAGCAGTAATGTTAGTGGGATAAATATTATGTAGTACTTTCCAATTTAACGTTCTCAAACGTGTTTCCCTAGCGTGATGGACTATTTGCCAATGTTTGTCATTAATATCAACAGCATATTTTCTGTTCCAAATACCTATGCACAGTGGAGGCTCAATTCCACTTAATGTTAAAAGAAAACGTTTCTCCTTATAGTACATGTACCTACAATTGCGTCCCTGAAATAAAAGTTGTCATTCTTGTCATCATTAAAATACACAATCCTCATCGCATTTGATATAATAATGTAGTCTAAAACACAACGTGGATTGCATCCATATTTTGCTCTAAACTCTGTTATCGTCCATCCTTTATTGCTAAAATGCCATTTTGTATACAGGATGGTAAAAAGAGGGTTTGATTTTTATAGGTTATATATTCGTTATTAAAAATAGTCTTTAACGAGAAGACGTAATCTGTGTCTTTATTAGAGCAAACCATTTAATTATCACTCTTCTCCAAAACTTACGAGGCCTTTAAACTTGCTTTTACCTTGCTTCTAAAAACCTGCAACCCACCAACATCTTTGAGTACAGCGACTGCCAGACTTTTGTCCATCGTTGTAGCTTTTTGAGCAAGAAGTGCCTCCGCCCAGCTCAAGAGAATGGAATCTTCAAAGTTAGTCATGCCAGTCACTTTCAGTCCTCCGTTTTCAAGCTCGGAACACATAACCTTCCGTTTCTTCCGTTTTACTATTTCAAGAACGCTTTTTCCACAGAAATCTAAAAAAAATTCTGCTCACTTGGCTAAGGACATCTTCTGGTAACGATATGCTTTGCATTACCAAAAGAAACTCGGTTATTCCAAAAGTTTTAATTAAGAGCATTCTCCCAAGAATTGATAGATCTCTTCTTGCCCATTTGTCAAATATTCTGAGGAGGGTATCGATCCTGGGCTTCCATTCTTCTTCTAGTTCTTCCGTCGGTTTTGTACTGCTAAAATATACTCCAAGAATTTTAATGATTGGAACAAACTGAATCGGAAATTCGTCTATAGTTACGGCTTGACCATTTGTACACATGGCATAAGATTTATTCAAATTTAAATGCAGATCTGAAAAAGACCGTAACTTCATTCAGAAAGGAAAAGCTCTTTTCAAATCAAGCCAAATATACTGAGGTGCAAAAAAAAAAAAACCGCGAATTTTTATTGCAACACAATTCTTGACCAAATGCACCACATAGGTTTCAAGTTATTTGTTTTGTTTATTAACTGAAACTTTGCACACTTCTTGAGTGATGTAGTTGACATGAACTGATGGTCCAACACATTCATCTGAGCTCACGTTGACCTTGACCTTGGTGAGCAAACTTAGTAACGCGTATGGCCTCCACGTGCAGCGATTACAGCGAGGCATATTCTGTTCATTTAGTTGATCTGGTCATTTTGGATGCCACCTGGATGATGACTGCAGTCAACTGGGCTGCTGTTCGAGGCCATGGCTGCATCTGGTTAAGCAGTCTTTGGATCACGTTCCACAAATGTTCAATACGGTTCAAAGTCAGGTGAGCGAGGTGGGTGTGCCAATAAATTGACATTGTTCTGCGCCAAGAAGTTCTGGGTAGCACGTGCGGCATGTATGTGGTCGTGCACTGTCTTGTTGATACAGGAAGTTAGGATGCCTCAGTAGAAAGAGCAACACATGAGGTGCAAAGACTTGTGCAATGTAGCGCTGAGCTGTGACGCCGTTTCCACGTCCTGGACCAATGTTCTGGAAGATGACAGGTCCCACTCTATGATTCAACGCCATGGCTCCCATATCATCACGCTCTCCCCTCCCCAGGGGTCACGTTCAGAATTTGTTGTCGTCTTAGCGAGTCGTGTCAATACGCCACACACGGACACGGCCATTCGCTGGATCTTCACAGAACCTGCTTTCATCACTGAAGAGGACTCTCCTCCACTGTGCGTTCCGCCTGTTCCCGCTGTAGCCGTTGTTGCGGAGGCCTTGGTGTTAGGACAGCTCCCTGGTAAGGACGCCTGCAGTGAAGACCAGCAGTCACTAATCTCCGTGACAAAGTCCAGTCGTTCCCATGGTTGTCATGGCAGTCTCTGCAGCCGGCAGGAACGGATCGCGTCAGTGCCGACGAACGATGACACGATTGTCACCCATGGTCTTCCGCTTCTTGGTTGATCTGGTGGTCGCTTTCGCTTGTAATCTGTTCAGAAGGTGCTTGGGTGGACACCAAATACCTGGGATACCTGTTCCACCGACTCACCAGCCTTCACGCCAACTTAGCCGCTGGACTTTGTCACGGAGATTAGTGACTGCTGGTCTTCACTGCAGGCGTCCGACAGCTCTTTCTCTGTTTTCCCTTGAGTTATTAAGGCATATCTGTAGTTCGTCTGTTTCGATATGAATGCAACATTTCGAGGTGCAGATTTTATAGGTACGCCCAGGACTGATTGAACATAAACTCACCACTCACAACATGTTGCAAGTTGTGACTGATGACTCGTGAGTTGTGTATTGCATATGCACCTTTGCAACGCTCAAAAATGCCCAATCAAGACGCTCGAGGCAAGTGTGTGTAAATTAGATGCTATACGCAGCTGACACTTATTTTGACGGGACAAAATCTAGAGTCTAGGTTTCTACACGTATTTTGTTTTCATATATTTACTAATCATAACACCTGTGTTAACACCTTAGCATATTGAGTTCAAATCAGTCAGTCAGACTTATTTTATGTTTTTAAGCCCATTCATCTCCTAATTACTATATTAGCCGAATGCACGTGGTGAATCTGATGAATCTGAGAAAAAAAAGGAATAAAGGAAACCAACAACCTGGCAGAATATTCTGCATTCAATTGATTACTTGTATCTAATCATGACTGTGGTGACACGTCATACTTCCGGTCGAGATATGTGCTGTTGCCATCAAATGAATATCGTAAATAAAGAACAATCTTTACAGTTAAGACAAGAATACCAATTCAGACCGATGATTGGTGACCATGAAAATTAGGGGAAGCTTGTAGAAACAATCGTGAATCGAGGTAGAAACAATGAGGTCCACTGCAGAGCATAAAAATAGCATGACGCCATGATTATTGGCCAAACGGAAGATCTCGTTAATATTGTCGGGTAAGATGCAGAAAGTTTTAAGAAAAATTACTTGCCTCCTATCGATCGATCAGCCAGCCTCGTTGTTTGTCTTCGAAGCAGGGAAAAGTGCAACTAAAATGGAACGGTATTTTTGTGAGATTTTGTTTTTAATCGATTTTTCACCTCTTCAAAATTCGGCTTACGCGAACACATAAACGTTCAGTAATGTAATCCATACTATTTTCTTGTTTTCTCTCGGCAGGTTTACTGCAACGTCTCCAAAACGGAAGTAATGTGATGGTGGCCGAGGGTTATTTGTTTGAGTTTGAGCGAAGAGGTTACCTTAAGGCAGGTGCCTTCGTTCCTGAAGTAGTCATAGACCACCCGGAACTAGTGACTCAGCTGCATGAGGAGTTCGTGCATGCGGGAAGTGATGTCGTGCTGGCTTTCACGGTATGAGAATTCAAAATTTAAATAAGAAACGCAGTGAAATGTGTAAAATACAGGCTGAAAAAACAACAAAAACAAGTCACACAAAAATAACACGATTTAAAAAGGACCAAAGTAGGTATTACAGCCCAAAATAATTTTTTTTTTAAATCTTGTATAGTCGAACATGCTATGATGGCCACCATTATGAATCGACAGGCAACAAATTTGCCCACACCTTCATGCTTACACTCTACACGTCATTTCCCGGCCAGGTTCAGTTCCTAGATCTAGCCTAGTTGTGACTGAATCACTGATAGTAGTGATAACATCTAGATCAGTGATTATGATGAGAGCAATTTCAGCATCCTTGAGTTCATTTGTCTCAAGATCACTGTAAGAGTTGTGAACAAGGCGCCCAGACACATTTCAGAAGAAACGATAAAACCAAGCCAAGATTCTGACTGCTTTAGACTAAGTGCTCCAACGTCTTACTAGAAGAACTGGAAGATTAGGAGTATCACTGTGGGAAACTGTGATCTCTCCTTTAGCATCCTCTAAACTAAGTCCAAAGACGGTTAGCCCCTTTCAGCGCGAATGTCTTCAGAATGAAGTCAACTCGTGCCAAGGAAGAAGCAATACAAAGTCTGCAGGATTGTCTAATCATGAACAATGAGACCAGCGGCATGGATCAGTGACAGTTTGTATTTCCTTTTCTCGACATGTCACAAAGCACTTCCATTTGTAGAAGTTTTCAAAGATAAATGTGTCAAATGCAGGCTAAAAATATACCAATAGAAAGAACCGTTCTTTTTAAAGTCATCAGCTTGGAATTATTTTGCATGAGTCTTTCCGCGAAACTACGGGGAGCACTCAGTACACTACAGCATAGAGCCTACTTGCCGCGAGGACTCCGGTGTAATACGCCAAAATCACTCTATGCAAGAAACACTACCATAGTCATATTGGCCACGTTTATAGCACAGACCTTCACTGTCCAGCAAAAAACACTACCATCAGATGTACGTAAAGTTAATTCACTACCATCACGCAAAATCTACTATCGTTTGCGTTTATAGTCTTATTCACGTCAAAATCACTATTTCTGGCTAGATCTACATCAATGAGTTCACTCTCTTTCAAGCAAAAATAACTATTCAAGTAGATATTATGGCCACCGTTACCATGGTGACGGTGGCTTAAAAAAAAAACACAGAAAAAACTAGATCTATCCCGGCCAGTGATCACGCTAAATAAACTACTGTCCCTAAAAACCCCCCACTAGATCTAGATCTAGATCAACCATCAGATGTACGTATATTATTCTTAGCCTCAGGCAATATATATTATACAATCACACAAACCCCACTATTTTCGGCTTCTCCTCACGCCGAATTCACCACTATAGAGACTTTAAAAAACCACTCATGCTATTAAAGATCGTATTGTGAGTAATTTACTATCATCTATGAATCTTGCAGTTGCCATGGTAACGGTGGCCATAAAGAAAAATGAACCATTTTTGGCATGTTTTTTAAATCTAAAAAAGTCAAGACATCACAAGCTTTTTCAGTTCCATATATCTTATAGATTTATAATTTTGGAGAAAAACATATTTTAAAAAATTAGTAATTGAAAATTTTCTGAAGCCTTGGACCTAGATTTAATCTATTTTTTTTAAAACTTACAAACTTTAGGTAGAAATAAGATATTCAAAAAGCATGTGATATCTTGCTTAGCTTTCATTTAAATTTAAATCCATTCTTAAACTTCTGACTTTAGCAAAAAATGTACAGAAAAATATGATTTCGAGGAAAATGCAATTTTTATTCAAAATTTATTTCCAGTAGTAGACACTACCTTTCAAAAGCATTTTAAAAGAGATATATTCTATTTGAGGCATTTGAGGTATTAACTTGGGGAAATGACACAATAGTGGCTAAACTAAAGGAAAAAACAAAAATTTGAAGCTAAACCCCCATTTCAGGTGCCATCTCTTAGTTATAATAGCCCAAGGTAGATGTACAGGTCTTAAAAATACTGGGATAGTGTTTTGAGCATAATGTCTAAACTACGAAAACAAATGCAGTAGTGTTTATTGACGAAGAATGATGATAGTGTTTTTGGCGTGGGTAGTCAATCTGGCGTGTAAGCGGTAGTGTTTTTAGCTTAGAGATAGTGTTTTTAGCGTACGCCAAAGTCACTAGGGTGTTTACAGCATGTGCAAAAATCACTACGGTAGTGGTTATGGCATGAAAGCTTACGCCAAAACCACTACGGTAGTCTTTATTGCACGGTAGTGTTCTGAGCGTGTTACACCGGCTCGGTGTTTTTATTGAAATAACGACAGATCATCGTGTTTGAGGCAATACAATACTGATTTGTAATCTCACAGATGAAAAAGTCTTTATTTCTTTGTTATAATGATTGTACCCTAGTGATGTTTGGTGTCAAACATGGGGATTGCAGCCGACTTCAGCAATATTTGATTATTATGAAACAGCTGCAATTCTCTTAAACATTGACTGAGAGGTTAAAGTAAGGTATCAAAATTCTCTGGAGACATTGGCCTTTCATATGAAACAGATGAATTTGACTTGCAGTATGGGGTCGAGTGTTTTCCTTGCTGCGGGATAAGGTTCGGGTGTTGGTGGAAATACCTGTTGGATGTAGAGCTAGATCTACGAATTAACACCGTTACCATGACCAGGCATGTTCTGGAAAACAACAGGTCCCAAGTGTTGGGATTGCACCCCAGATCATTATGCTGGGAGCACCCCATGCTTCAACCTACAGGACATTGTTGTCAGCAAACTGTTGGTTGGGTCCTCTCCATATGCGGATTTTTCCATCTCCCCTACTGACGCAAAAACGGCTTTTGTCAGTTCTTCGCCACCACATTGTGACCTCATTTTACACTGTAAGCATTTTTCTGCTTCGTGACATGAACTCAAAGCATCACTTATTACCAAAAATCGGCCATGGCCTACATTCTAGCGAATATGGTTTATATGGTTTAACAGCCACGTCTTTAATTAGCTATATGACCTGCGTAACTTTTGTTGTTGAGTATATATACTAATTTTACTTATGTCGATAAGTAGTCAATTCGCTCAAGTGAAATCGCTGCAACATCTTGCACGCAAATTTCCAACCTAGAAACCAGATAAGATGGGTTCTGGGTTGAAATCTTTCCAGAGCTGATGGATCCAACTCCTCTACCTGTCTCAGAGTCGCTCCAGAATTTTTTTTAAAAAGATAAAATACCAACATCTCCATGGTCATGCCAGCTCACTGTCACCTATTTTGCGATACCAACTGGCTAACACAAAAAAGGAAAGTGAAGACTAACAATCTATGACTTCAAAAGCAGTAATTGAAGGAAACCAATAAACGATGAGTGGAGTGAGAATGACTCAATATGTTGACCGAGAAATGCCAAGATTCTCAAGGCTTCTGACATGGGCTTGCAGAACACTCCGAGAAGAAATGGTCTTTGTTGCAAAAGTGTGTTTTTTGTTTGTTTGTGCGTTCAACGACTCTGAGTCTGCCTCTGAGTATAACGAGCTCGTTTGATGAAGAGACTCAAAAAAATTGATCGTCAATTGATTCATGCTTTTCCTACTGTCATGACAATTATTTCACCCTATTCTCATTCACAATCTTTAATGCAAGCCATGTATATTTGTCATAAATAGTTAGTTCTTCCATCTATACAGGTACATTTTTTTCCAGCTTGAATTTCATAGTTTATATTGAGTCAATCATTATGACAATGTATGAATCTTTTGTACGTACAACCCAGAATGATTTCCAATAGTAAAATGACACAAATTTTATCCATATATTGTGCAAGAGGTCAGTCACGATTCCTGCAAGAAATTGTTAACATCAAGTGAAGTTCAAAATAATTGTGGTTTACTTACACAGTATTATGGCCACCGAGAGAAGCTCAGAGTGATCGGGAAAGAGGATCTACTTGAGGTCATGAACAGGAAAGCCCTAGCTTTGGCACGCGACGTTGCCTGGGCAACAGGGACACTTTTTGCTGGAAACATCTGTAATACAACCATTTACAGACAAGGCGAGGAGGAAAGCAATAAGAAAGTAGCAGCAATTTTCAAGGTAAATATATATGGCTTTTCTGAAGAACTATTATGTTATTTCCACATTTTTGTAAAACACCTGTGAAAGCTCAGGTCCTGCATTCGGAAGTTTCTTGATCTAGTAGATATGTACATCCAGATTCTCCACTCACATTAGTGTCACATTAAAATTTGGATAGCAGTGCCCCATACTCTCGTATTATTTTAATAGTAGATTTTGACTGAACTTCTGTTCATTTTAGATTAAGGACTTGTTCTTAAAAATATTCCATACAACATAAGTACCAGACGTGGTCCGTCAAAAACTAGAAACTACTTCTCGATTATAATAAACAATAAACTTTTCAGTTGTGTAGTGCAAAAATAACTATATCCGATCGATAAATCTCAACTCAGGAACAAGTGGAGTGGGCAACAGAAGCAGGTGTGGACTTCATTGTGGGTGAAACATTCGGAGAACTGGGAGAGGCCATGATGGCCCTGGAAGCGATAAAAATGTATGGAAATGGTGAGTATATAATTTTATTACTGAATATTTACTGTTTTCGAAATGTCTACTATAAACAATATCCTTGTGTTTTGAATAGAGTGTAATTTATTTTTAAAATTCAACCCATGACCTCTCTTCAATATGTGCAATGTGCATTTCGTCGCTATGTTTAGATTTAGTTTAGAAAGAGTTGTGTACGGCGTTCACAACTGCATAACGTCATATGAGCGCGCAAAAAAGCAGTTCATAGCAAAGCTTGGTTTTAAAATCTATAAGGGCTGGTTTTTCTGAGGTCTATTTTGGCTATTACAAAGCCTAGAGTGCCCGTATTTGCTGTGGGATATTGTGTGCTATTGGGGATTTGAAATCTATAGTTCAAAAAGTATATTTTGAATCGGTTGCTATGGAAACGGCGACCATATTGGATTTTGTATACCTTTTTCAATCCCATTGTATTCCCTTATTCTCTTCTGGTTTGGCATGCCAACAGTAAATATATAGCTCTTAAACTTGGCTTGTTGGATTTTTGACATATGCTTTAGTTTTAAGACACTTACAATTGGGTTGTTGCAAAATAATGAAAAAAAATGGAAAATTCATGCTTTCTAAGTCCACAAATCAAAAACTACTTCATTAATTAAAAAATTCAACAAGCCAATATTTAGAACTAGGTGTTGTTGTGAAAGTTACATTGAAATAGAACAAGAAACAGAGCAGAAAAATGGGAAAATGTGTGAAAAAAAAAAAAAGAATTGTGAGAAAACAGCAGATAAAGGTAAGGACATGTGCTTTTGCAGAAACACTTAGACAAAATAAGACAGCTTTAGGGTGTAGCAAGGTTTTACATACGTTTCTGGATATTTTTCAGGAAATGTCCAGGTACTATAATATGTAATAACCCCAATTTGCATAATTTGGCACCAAAACAAGATTTCTAGGTTCCCCACCACAACATAGCTGCTTTTTCTTTCCTCATTCTTACTGTCGTCATTTCCTCTACTTCTCTTGTAGACCTGAGGCAAAAACGGGCTGATCACATGCCTTCAGTTAACCACTTTTCAGAAGTGTTCTCCTCAGTTTAGTCGATTCCCAACTTGATATTTCTTAAACACCTCGACTAATTTTTGTTCATGTTTTTAAAAAAAATTTAAGTCCCCTAATATCATTTTTTCCCTCCTGTTGTTGAAATTGGTGATGCTATACCGATTGCAACACATTAACATTTTTTTTTTCGTGAGGGGGATGTAATTTTTCTATACCCCAGTCAATTACATTACTTCAGGAGTACCGGCTGTTATAACACTCGTCCCAGCTGGCAGGGGTGCAACGTACGACGGAGTGCCCTTTGGTCAAGCCTGCCGGAAACTGGAGGAGGCTGGGGCTGCTGTCGTTGGACTGAACTGTGGTCGTGGACCTGGCACGATAGTACCTCTAATGAAAGAGATACGACAGGCTTGCCATGTATGTATGTATGTATGTATGTATGTATGTATGTATGTATGTATGTATGTATG
>NW_004798042.1:270023-273290 GCF_000002075.1 Aplysia californica | reverse complement strand
TACCACTACCACTACTACCACTACCACTACCACTACTACTACCACTACTACTACTACCACTACTACTACTACCACTACTACTACTACCACTACCACCACTACTGCCACTACTACTACTACTACTACTATTAATGCTGCGATGCTATTTATATTTGTACTAATGCTGCTACTACAAATACTACTTCTTCCTGCTTTAATAAAACTTTAAAGGACTGCAGAGCTTGCAAACTAACAGCCAGCCCCTTTAGTATGCCTTACAACGTTTTATCCTTGTTTTGTTGAACAGGTGAGCGGTCATTCCCATACGACCTTCCAGGACAAACGTGTAGCAGAACTGAGATAGAAAAGTTCTCAACAGCCTGTCGTGAACTTGGGGTCACCTATGTCGGGCTTTGCTGTGGCAACTGTTCTCACTACATGCGGATTGTGGCCGAGGTGACTCTTTTTTTACATGTAGAAGTGTTGGTGTTGTTTTTTGCTCTTGTTGTTGTTGTTGGTCTGCGTGTAATCTTACTGCAGTAAGCAGAAGTGTAAGGATGTTCTTTGTTTAGCCGTATGCTCATACTGTGCAGGAACAACTTAGGCGCAAATGCTGCTTTTTCTTACTTTTTCTTTACTATCGTCATGTTTCCTTTACTTCTTTTGTATGGTTGTCACTCTCTTGTGTATTGCCGGTGCCTTTATAGTCGAATTAGACTTCGTACTTTTGAGGCTAGAGAGGTGAGCACTGTAAGCCTGATTCCCCGTTTAGACTTCTCTGTTGATACCCCTTTGTTTATGTGGTTTTTTTGTGTCTTACGACCTTATGCAGTTGCGAGCGCCATAAGAAAACGTTACTAAAACAAGCCAAGGCGATCATCTCGTTTCAGAAAGCAATGTTGCTCGAGAAGTGCCCCTCACACACACACATCCACACTACTGTCTGTTACAAAGAGCGCTTGAGCAGTATACAGGTAAAACGTCTGCAAATTTCCACTACAAGGTTACACACAAGGTTCCAGAAATAAAGGAACAAAGTAACTGCATGTCAAATTTCTCTGTTTTGTATGAAAGGCCTGTGTCTCCATACTATAACCTCTCAGTCTATTTTTCAGAAAATGGCAGCTGTGTTGATAGATAATATTGCTCAATTCGCTAACTGACTGCAACCCCATGTTTGACAGACGTTTAAAAGAGTACCAACTGCACCAAATATCTCCACGTTAACAGAATTAACAGAATACAATCACTAAAATAATTAAATAGAGCATAATTTTTTTCAAGACTGTGAGATCGTTACAAAGCAATATTGTATTGTCTCAAACACGATGATCTGCCGTTATTTCGACTAAAAAATTATTTTTTAAAAATAAATAAATAAAAAAAACAGTGCTCCACTGAGTTTAGTGTATATAATTCAAAGCCAATTAATACAAAAAGAACTGTTCTTTCTGTTGGTACCTTTTTTGAGCCGGCATTTTACATAATTCGTGTTAAAAATGATCTTTTCGAAATTTGAGGCTTTTTTAAAGGCCAAAAATATACCACCCCGTTCAAAGCTATATTATTATAGTTGTCCGCCAATTCAAAACATTCGAATGAAGGGGTACCAATTTTTTTTTAACCGGCGGACCTTGCAACCGAGAGGGGCTTCGCTTTCCACAGTTATTCTCTAGCTCCAAATACTAGAATATACGCACATAACGCTATTGTAAAGAAGAAAATCGGAACTTTTTCAAGGTGTACAGTATTTGGTGTGTTATAACAAAGAAAAAGCGATCTGAATTACCTCAATTTCACCGAAACCACGCCCTCGGAAGGCTGCTATTCAACATTTTTCTTAGAAAACCTCAAGAAGTGTAAGAGTCCTACGAATGCTAGAAAGAGAGACCTTGTCAAATGATTAAGTCCAGAAAGCCCCTTAGGTTTACAGCCAAAACTGAACTTGCTGAGGCGTTGGGTGTAGTAAGAAACCATATTATGGAGTCACATTAACGCGAAACGTGTATACCCAGAGAAAGTATTTGGACAAAACACTAAACATTTCTAAAAATGTATCAACTGTAATATTGTGCAGATCAAGATCCAGCCATAGAACCAGTTACCGAGATGGTTACAGAACTGTGTTTTGGTGAAGAATACAGCTTATCATTTTGAGGCATATTGACGCCCTAAAAAGACCAGTGTTCAACGTGTTCAAAATGCAACATTTTGACGTGATGAAAAGCAATTGTCACAAGCATTGCAAGACGAGCGCATAAAGCGTCACAAGAAAACTAGAAAACGTCGTCCTGACACTTTTTGGGAGTTGCTTTGAATGGCAGAAGTCATTGAAGTTATATTTTAAGTTTCGCTCTAATGACGTACAGAAGTTAGAAAGGGTGTGCTTTTGATTATGCCATTAAAGTTCAAAGATTGAATATTCTCCCAAGCTATTTTTTGCTACCCTCAGTAAGCATTAAAAAGTGAGACTGTTATAATATTCTACATATTATAACAGTTACAAAATCAGCATTCACCACCCTGCAAAAAGTGAATCAGTCCAAAGTGGTCAGGGTTTTTTTTATTTTACAGAAACCTCTTGCCCCCAAAGCATGACAATTATTCTAATCTTACGATATTCCCGTGCAGTATGTGCCTTCAAAACTATGAATTTCAGCTGTAAGTCGTAACAAGATGGTTGCCAGATTTGTAACGCAAAAAAACTACATTTTCTCGAAACTTACTTTTGGACTTATTCACCTATGGCAAGCAGCCATCGAAATAGCACATTGCGTCTTACGGCTGATTATGACCGAGGCGGAGAGCTGTCTACAATGTAATGAATACAATTCTGTGGTGTTCTTCCAGATTTTTGGTCGGAATCCAGAGGCATCCAAGTTCTCCCCCGATATGTCTCAACACTACATGTTTGGGGATAAAAAGAAATTCAGTGACTACACGACTAAGGGAATGGTGGAGTATACAGGCGCTGAAACGTAAAATATTGTTTCCTTTTATTCTGACGATTCGCTCTGGAACTCTCAGCAAAAGACACTGGGGTACATTGCGTGTATTTTGCCCTGTATAAGAATATGTAATCTAGAGCACGATAAGGTAGAACTACGCAACCTAGTTTTGTTCATAAATGATAACGTAAGGATTTTTAAAATACATGTTTTCTTGTTGATGCTCATCGTTGTGGTGTTTTCACTTTGAACTCTGAACTATATGGTAAAAAAAAAGTGTCATCTTTGTTGTTGCAGCGGTGGTGGTGGTGGTGGTTGTGTGTGTGTGTGTGTGTGTGTG
>NW_004798042.1:261273-269923 GCF_000002075.1 Aplysia californica | reverse complement strand
TTTATCTATCGTCCTGGTCTTTCCTGCTTATTTGTGTGTGTGTGTTTGTTACTCATGTATTCTCCTATGTGCGGCACTTGTATGACCAAATTGTGTTGCAAGTGCCATAAAATTCTTACTAAAGCTAAAGAAGAGATAGAACGAGAAGGAGTGTGTGTGTGTGTGTGTGTGTTACTCTTAAATCTTCATAAAAGCATCTTTAAGCGCTGTATTTGTGTATGATCCAGTTTCAATTAAACCTTGATAAGAACATTTCTTCACTATTTATATAGTTTGTCTTTTAAACTTCTTTTTTTGGGTACAGTATTTTACTGTCCTTAAAACAACTTTTGTTTCATGAACGATTTTCCTCTCCTTTACCAACACTTTCATGGGTTAGAAAATGGAAACTGTTTACTTAAAAACTAATGATTTAAACAGAGGGTGCTTGTTTTGGGGGACTTTACCTACAGGTTACAACTACAACTGAATAATGACCTAAAGTATGTCACGCACCTGTTTGTGATTCTACCTGATTCTATCTCTTCGTGACTTACTTTACTTTACTTTTCCGATCCAGCGGCCATTTAGGTTCTAGCACTTCGGTCTGTCGATATGGCAAAGAATTGGCAGGTTTTAATCAGCTGTGCTGACAAAAATAAATAAATAAACTGGTAATGGGTGTATCCATCTCACGAAAGGGCGTATGAGCATTTTTGGCATTTTTTAGGAGAGCATTCCAAAGTTTTTGGCTCAACCGTTTGCTTTTTCTGCCCAAATTTTATCCGGAGATTGAACTGGCCCTGATTTATTACCTCCTATAATGATTTATGATGCCGTGTCACGAGATTTTGCAAAAAATTACCAAAAGTATGTCATATACCTGTTTGTTAGAACATACATGTCATGTACTTATGACAGTAGAGACACAGAATTGCCAATACGCCTCAAAAATTTATTAGTAAAAATTTATAAGAAAAAAAATTATTAATTTCTGGATAAACTTATATTTTTAAAAGATTTCAAACCCACCTAACAACAAGAAAACAAAAGTGAACACCCGTTGTCATTCCATGAAATGAAAAGAAAGAGTTACACTTCCTTTGTCTTCAGCGTGTAAAGTAAACATGCTGAATTTTCACAATAAAATTACTGCACAAATCCTGTCATTTAAGATTGGGCTATCATTTAATACAAAAACATAAAAATTTTCTTCAAATCTATACTTCTGAAAGGTACAGGTTAATTATGTTTGTAGAAAGATAAGTTCAAAGCTTTTAGTTTAATGAATATATGTGACAACTTGAGTAGTAGCCTTTAGCGAACATTGTTGCTTTCAATGCTGTGTTTATTAATGAAACAATGCACATATGTTTAAGGAACATTAAAATGAACAATCAATGCAAATGGTCAAAAGTTCAATGCGGCAATGATAAAAAGAATGTTTTGTGTTCCTCCACTCTGATGTTGGCACAACAAAACCAGATCGTTATACATGACTTCATTGAATGACTCTCCCTCAAACTCATCCATTATTTTGACCTTAAAACAGACATCGGGACTCTTCATTAGAGCTTATAGAAAATAATGAAAGTTAAAAGCATTTGTGCACTGTGCACAATAATTTATTTGTTACCCATAATCAAAAGTCCTGTCAACGTTCTGCATTATAGACACGTCCATATTCCATACATATGCTACTGCCCGAGAGCAACAGTGCTAAATGTTTTTTGCTCTTTACTCGGTCATTTTTAAAGCTATCGACACGCCGTTTTGAGAGAACATAGATCTCACGAACATGACATACCGTGAAGTCAAAACCGGTAATTTCGACCTTACGCGATTGACGCGTTATATATTTAAAGTGTGCCTGTTTTAAAGGTTTTCCCTTCGCCTGATGCTCTTTGGAGTTTTCTGAGATAGAAAAACCAAATATTATTCAAAATTACCTGCAGTCAAAAGTCAATCCTACTTACTGTCAGAGAGCAATTGACGACACCCCTGTCTGCCCCTGGCCATGTCGTCTAATTTCGACAAATCCAGGCACTGGGTGATTGTCTCATCCCTTATGGCTTCTAATTTATTTGACTATTTTAGGGGGCTCTCAGGGTCTAGAGTTTTTCACCTCTCATTCAAAGGTCCCGGGTTCGAATCGGGGAAGCGACGGATGGATTTTCTTCTCTAAAAATTGTCTCCTTTCACCTCATTTTCTACTCTCTTGCAATGTTCTGTCGTCTGCTTTGGTCTCCACTTTCTGCCACTATCCCTTCACCCCCTTTGCCACCTCCTAGTTTAGTAGAGGTTTTACGGCGCTCGAGCCACACCCCTGATCTACTGGTAGGAAATAGCTTCTTGATCAATGGCGAAAAATATCGGAGGTCCTGTGGTGCAAGGTAGTCTAAAATCGGCCGCCTTCCGGGCAAAATTCAAAATCTGCTACCAACTGAAAACAGAATTTTTAATTTGTTTCCCCAAGAGTCGATCTGGCCTTGAACAAAAATTTGGAAGTAGATTTTGATTATGAAAAACTCAGGAAATTCCCGACATTTTATAAACACTTGTGGAGAATCGCATAAATCGCTATTGATTGATCACTGAGCCAGAGGGCTGCCAGTCAGTGGCAATGGTGGCAAAATCTCTCCAGGAATGCTGGGGGTTTTCCCTCCGAGAACGATCCATATCTCTGAGCAAACGATCCACGCTCAGATAAGTCCAGGCGCGGGAATTTCCTGGCCAGGTACTCTGCAGGTTGCTGGCCCAACTTTCACCGGATAAGAATAGACAGCAGCTCTCGTTTGAATTTCTGTGGAGTAAAAGGCAGAAAAAGTAGGTTAATAATAATCTTCCATTAAATATAGAAAGAAACGCTATAAAATGAAGCACCCAGGTAGTTCAGGCAGATCACACACAAAAAATAGGCCTACATCGAGACAGCATATTACGAACTTTCAACACGTTTATTTTAAGGGAAAACGGAGGGTTTCAGCAAAAACCGAGACGTTCCATAAAAAGTAAACTCACACTGGAATCGAACGTAGGTTTGCTACGTGTGACGGTTCAATTTTGTGCACCAAATCCTGGTATAAACGGATCGATTCCATAAACCAAAAGCAGCACTGAAACTCGTAAACTCACCCGATTGTTGCACGAGAAAGGCGTCCCTCCCTCATGTCCTCAATGTCGTTGAAGGCTTTCACGGAAATCCGCGACAACCTGCGGAGGAAATTTGAGTGAGTTGTTGTTGTTGTTGTTGTTGTTGTTGTTGTTGTTGTTGTTGTTGTTGTTGTTGTTGTTGTTGTTGTTGAGCGTTAACTCTTCTGCATGATGCCATTCGGTAATAGCTGCATGTCTGTTCTAATTATTGTTTTGTAGAGACAATTAGATGTGTGGGGTAGCTTGGGAAGAAAACATCCCCTTAAATCTACAGAAGAACAGATGATGTTCCACTGTCTCTGAGGGGTAGTCACATAGTGGGCAGGCAGCAGACTGCTTTACTCCAATTCGGTTGAGATGTTGGTTGAGGGGTACATGTTGTGTTCTAAGTTGAAAGATTATGGATTGATCTCCTCTCCTCAACTCATTGATTGGATCTTTGACCAGTGGTTTATTCATGTGGCCATACATCTTCCTTCCTGTACCTGTGGCCCAATCATTCATCCACTCTTCCTTGAGGTTTGACTTGATCATTTGGCTGCAGGTGGTATAATTCGTAGGAGTTTCAGGCTGAGAGAGGCTAGCTCCTTTCTTTGCCAGAGCATCAGCTCTTTCATTTCCCGCTATCCCAGTGTGGGCAGGAATCCATTGTAGGTCTACTCTGACGTGGTGCCTACTTATCAAATTATGTAGACTCCAAATCAAGTGTGATCTTTGTTCACATTAGTCCCACTCTCAAGTGACTCTAGTGTTGAAAGGCTGTCTGTAAAGATAACGGTGTCTGTGGTAGCAAGTGGGTTAGTGTCAAACAAGTAGTTGTTGTAATTTGCTGTGTTGGTGATAGCGTGTTGTTCGGCAATGAAATTGGAGCAGAGGGACCGGCTGGAGTAAAAGACTTCTTTTTTTTTTCACTGGGTAAGTTGATCACGAATCTATATCCAGCGTTGATTGTTGCCTTAAAGGCAGATCCATCAGTGTATGAGTGGATCCATGTTGGTGGATAATGTTTTAGTGCTACAGGATATGTGTTTTTATTGCTCTTGTCCAAAAGTGTTTCCTAATTTCTGGCTTTGCTATGGTGAGATGTGGTGGGAGAGTTGAGGGAACTCTTTCCAGAGGTTCTCGTCTTTCAGGGAGGTGATGTTTTTCTTGGAGATTGAGAACAGTGTCAAGTACAGATTTTGTATTTTTTAGTCTTTGATTCCACTTGTCAAAAAGGACTCTATTAGGGTGGATATTTTCTAAGCCTTTTAGATCTTTCATATACTTCTAAAGCTGCTCGTTTTCTTCGAGTGTTCAATATTTGTGTGGATTTCACAGGCCGCAGTCGGTGAGAATCTCATTCCGCCAGAGATAACGAAGAGCTTGTTTTTGGATGGTGTCCATTGAGTTCTTTGTAGTTTTACTGCAAATGTTTTGTAGAACAAGATTATAATCAAAAACAGCTCTAAATAGAGGCCTCTCAATGTGTTCTTGTCTGATCCCCAGTTGGTACTGGCTAGTCGTTTGATGAGATTAAGTCTCTTCATAGCCTTCTTCCTGTGTTGTTTCAGGTTGAGCTTGCTGTCAAGTTGTACTCCAAGATACACAGGGTTATTCTCCTTTTTCAAGTTGGTACCATCTATTTTGAGAGGGATTTCTGCATTTGCAACTTCTAGTAAAAACAGAGTAGACAGTTTTTTTCGCAATTTACTTTCATCTTCCATAAACGGCAATAGGTTCCTAGGGAGTTAAGATCATCTAGTAGTCTTCGCCTGCTTATTGTTGTCGAGTTTATATGCGTGAGTACAATGCCATAATTTGTTGCAGAGCTTTAATGTTCCTATTCGTGCAGCTTAGAATATTAGACCGATATGTCACCACAGCTGTAAAACGTGTGGCGAGTTCAACGATAAAAAAGGATCCAATTATATATCTAACAGTGAACTCGTCACACCGGGTCCAACAGCCATTCTGTATAATTTTAGTGCTTTGGGCAGTAAGGACAGGCACATTTTTTGAAGGTTTTACATCGTGTAAAAATGTGGAAACAGAAAGGTTTGTGTAGATTATAACTGAATAAACTCTGGTGTTGTATTTTAAAAATAGATATTATTACTTAAGTTGCCAGCCAATCCACGTTTTTCATGTGACGAGATCACTGGAAACATTTAGTTTCTGGACACAAAAGGACTCGCTGAGTGGTCTCCAGGGCAGATTCTGGAAAACTCTTGGATCACTTGGTCCGCCTGGAGACTTTTATACTCAAGACGTTTGCCAATGCCGAAAGAGGGCACATGACAGTCATCTTGTTTACTTAGAAAAAGCCTTCAATATAACCTTGCACGTGTCAAAAAAATCTAAAATGGTCATGGAAACTACACTTTTTTCCCCTTAAATTTGATTGCTTGTCATAGTATGTATTTGGTCAAATTTGCTCTGCTGATAAGCCGAGAAAGCCTTCATGTGTTGCCCCCCAAGAACCGTCCATATCCGTGTCGGATTCTGCCTCTCAAATCCCGACCAACTTGAGGAAGGTGTTTCCCAGGGAAGCATCCTTTCTCCTCTCCTCTTCGAAATTATAATACCCTCCGAAATTTTCTTTACCAAGAATACATTGAATCCATTGAGCAAAATGAAGGTACCGTTGGGAATGCAAACCAACTCGTGTTGCGTACGCGTAAAACTCTTACGCAGATGACAGAAAAAGACTAGCAAACATGAAAGAAGGTGAATGGAGAAAATACCCCCCCCCCCCCCCCCCCCTGTGGTTTTGTACTAATTGTACACCTTCTGCAAATCACATGTCACAAGCCCAAAAAACAAAAGAGTGTTTTGGTAATGAGATTGCTACATTTTTTTCGATCCTTTTGTTTAACTGTTGATACGTTTGCACTAGCTAATATGCACCACGGTTTATCATTTCAGATAGTTCTGTTCAATTGTGATGAGTTCACGTGCTAGAGCAGAGATAGCACTGGCAGGGGTGACTTATACATACCATACATTATTATTCTGCAATGGGTATTGTAGTCTCTACGATGCAAGTTGAAAATTTCTCAGAAGTTTGTCCACCTTTCCTCTAGTGCCAGACATAACGTTTCCCAGATTGTCATATTGTTGTACAGCAAAGTTGTACACGCAGAAAAGCTTTTTTCTATTTTCTAGTACAAAGAAAAGCACTTCATAAATTCACCATTTCCTGTTCAACATCAGAAACAGCATTAAATTTCTTTTCAATTTTTTGGGGGGTTCAGACATGTTACCACGATTTCATTAAAAGGACATTTTGTTTTCAAGTCTTTTTTTTTTCTTTGTTGCTTTTCCTTTCTTCTTTCCTTTTGACCTACCTGGATCTGGGATAGTGCAGACAGTAGAACCTGTAAAGTAGAATCACAATGATAACCATAAGGATGACGGCACATGCGCAAGCGATGATGATGAGGACAATGCCATGAGGATCAGAGTCTGCCCGGGACTTCAGTTCCGTGATAATCTCATCCACACTATCTGATTAAAAGGGGTCGAAATAAGAATTGTATTAGTTAAGCAAAAATACGTGTAACAGCATGTATTAAAATAGTGAACGTTGATATCTACTTCCATTCTAAAATAAGTTGAAAGCGTCTTTTGTGTTACACAGGTAATGCGTTAGGGCGATAACATAATAAAGAACGCCGAAACTTAAGTTTCGAAACTTTGCTTTCTTGACCTAAGACCAGTACTCTCTCTCTCCTCTCTTGAAAATTGTGAAACAAGTTGTGCCCTTTGAGGTCCAAAATCAACTAGAATCGGATTCGACCGACACCAGGGCAAAACTCAAATTTCCTACCAACAGAAAATGTTTGGTGTGTCTCTGCATTTGCAAGTGCTCTAAAATATTCATGCACGCGTCACACACACGCACACACACACACACATACACACACACACACACACACACACACACACACACACACACACACACACACACACACACACACACTCATATGATGATGATGATGATGACAGTGAAGATGATGATGACCTACCTCCAGTAGGCAGTCTGTCCTTACGGACACATATTGGAACGGTTGGCTCCCAGTTCCCGGAGTCCATGCACGTCAACTGAGAAGGAAAAATGTTTTTCAGTCGTTGTAAAGTTCTATCCAGAGGGGGCTCTCGTTCAGTTTTATAGGCTGGTAATAGTTTGTCCGGATCTGCCCTGACCTTGAACTAATTGCTTTAAAGCTGGTAATATGTTTTTTTAAACTGGAAATACATGACCCTTCTCAAAAGCAAAAATCAAGGAAAATGTAATGTATTATGTTTTTTAGCGGAATGATTCAATTTCACGATCAAAATCGAATAATCGAATAAATCGTTTCAGAAGGGGGGGGGGGGGGGGGCTTGGCTACCCTGATTACAGTTAGTAGTGGGTTACTGTAGGGTGAGTTGTTCAAGTGCAGTGTTTTCTTGAAAACTTAATTTGCGACGCGTTTTAGGGACATACGAGTTTACTCGATTATTTCCGAATTTATTTGGTTATTCGATAGGGACCTCGCCGTTGAACCATTACCGGAATACATGTTAAGGCTTGCACGATAAATGAAAACGGCTAAAAACCACCTCGAAACATAAACCAGCATCAACTATAACGAACTGGAAACTAAAGTAACTTTTATGTTTCAAATGGTGTAAGTAACCAATGACCCAAAACCGGTCCACTTTTATGTTTCAAATGGTGTAAGTAACCAATGACCCAAAACCGGTCCACTTTTGTGGAAAATAGTGCGGTAATCCACTGGCGTGAAACAAGTTCGAAGTGAGTGGAACTTCGCAGTAGAGTGTGGTGGTAGCAACTTTCTGTGGTCCACTGCTGCTGCTTTCGAGTGGGCTAACTGGCGGTTGTATCTGATGTAGCGCAGTCGTCTTTTTCTCCACAGTACAAAGCCACCAGAGCTCTCTCTCCCGCTTCGATGATATCTTCTTGTGTTGTGCGCTTGGTGCCGCTGCGAAAGACGAGTGCCATCTGATGGAAAACGGCATATTCCCTCAGATGCATCACCGGTTGCTTTTTGCCGATGTTGAAGAGGCTGCTAGTGGTGTCGCAGCCCCCAAGTAGTAGTAGTAGTAGTAGTAGTAGTAGTAGTATAGGGTTTTGCGGCGCTCGCAACTGCTAAGGTCATATGAGCGCGCGAAACACAAGTTATTTACTTTCGCAAAAGATCACTGCACTGTTGGTTAGCTTTTAGCCTTTAAAATGTTAAAATGTTATAAAAATCAGTGTAGGTATATATAAATTTTTGATCTAAAACAATTTTTTCTAGTTAACATAAAAATTTTAAATTGTATCAATTTCACTCTACAACTCGCCATAAAGGCCACTGGCCTTTATAAAATTCAAAATTCTGCTGGGAACAACGACGGAAAAAATGTCTTGCAATTTCTTGCATTAATAATATTTCCTTCGGATCTCTCCAAAGTCCAGACATTCGGTAAAGATGTGTCTAATGGTAAAATCTGTGTCGCATCCGACACAGAACGGCTTCTCATCTCC
>NW_004798042.1:256748-258575 GCF_000002075.1 Aplysia californica | reverse complement strand
TTTTGTGGACACGTCTTACGTAATTAATAGCACACTTATTTTTCATGGATAATACATCTTGGCAAACAAGAGATCTACAAATGTGTACGATAAATTTGTCCTAAACGTACTAGAAAATGTATTTTAAAAAATTTCTGAGGTTAGCAAAAAAATCCGTGAAAATTCACACTTCGAAAAAACTATTCCATATAAAAAATTAACACACAAAGTTTCAGTATTACATCATTCTGTGAAAGATTGGATGAAAAATGGTGGAGTATATCTAGAAAAACCACGTTTCGAGAAAACGTGAGATGAAGAAAAATAATAGATTGACCATGAGAAAATGGTGGTGATAAACATACCCGGTACAAACAAAGCTTTAGTGGGTAGGGAGGCTGAAGAATCTTAAAATAGGGCTGGAGTCTGCTCGATTAATTGAAGGTTTGCGAGCAGTTTGCGCTTTGTAATTGAAGGCTTGCAAGCAGGTTTGTGCTTTGCCCGCTACCGGAGTTGCTACTCGTGGACGGCGGACGGGCTTACTGATTTGTGTCGTGACGTCAGAAACTCTTGTTTACTGAGCACGCTGACATGCCCCAAATAACCCTCACACTTCCAGCGATGGAGCTGTTTGGGGAGGGGAGGGGAGGGGGTGGTATGGCTGGGAAAGCGAGAAGTGTTCGCCACCCCTCGCTTTCCGTAGAGCCCGCCACTCCCCTTATGCCTCCTGTCGTGACAGGGTTTTATTTGTCTTGGTTTTTTTGTTTGTTTGTTTGTTTGTTTGTTTGTTTGTTTTTTGTTTTGTTTTACAAACAGCAAAGTTATAAACTCTCAATTTACGTTTATAGTACAGCGGAGTTCAGAAGCATTTGAAGAGATTACTTTCACTTTACTATTACTTCTAATGGCTGCTTATCTTGTGCCTTTTCATGTTGAGCACGATCCTTGTTAATGATGTACTGGTTGAAACTACATGTATCTTCATTAGCTTGCCCAGCTTCATGACTACAGCATATGTCACACTCGTCCTTTTTAGGATGAAAACGGGACGACTCAGAGGTTATTCATGACATTTCTGAGTATAGTAAACACCCTTAAAACGCCATATCGAACAATATCACATAAACAGAACAGTACTTTATACATACCTGAAGTCATATTTCGTGTACTTCTCAGATCGATGCTGCATTCGCAAAATCGTTTTGCGGATTTATTTCTCACTCAGTTTCCTTGCAGTTACCGATTGTCATTTGCACTGTCTTAGTTTAATGCTTAGAATAATTACCGTTTTTCCAAGCAGTTATTGCGTGTGTTGACACAAAAGTACGTCTCTTCGAAAAGAAACCATAGTTTCTTTGGAAATGCTTCCAGTTGTCACTAGAATAGCAGGAGGGCCTTCCTTATCTTGCTTTTGTAATTATTGAAATAATGGCACAGGAAGCATCTGGTTGCTAGTCCTAGAAACTATTGTATCTGTTTGGGTGTTTTTTTTGACGTTTTGTTCTTGCTTGCAGCCAGTCCATTCTCGGCAACAAGATATCTGGAGATTAATGAACAGAGAAAGTTAATTACGAATGTTTACTTCAATGGGAATTACTGCTTGAATTAAGTTAGTGGAAACAAATGGAAGGAAACTGAGAATCGAAAATATACAATCAATTAAACCCTCTCCCGAATGGATACAATTGTAAAACACGACTTACGGGTTAAGCAATTCCATATAATACGCAGAAAAATGTTCTAACATAAGGAAAGGCAAATAGTTATAATTATTTTGTGTGTGTGTGTGTGTGTGTGTGTGTGTGTGTGTGTGTGTGTGTGTGTGTGTGTGTGTGTGTGTGTGTGTGT
>NW_004798042.1:251001-255839 GCF_000002075.1 Aplysia californica | reverse complement strand
TGTGTGTGTGTGTGTGTGTGTGTGTGTGTGTGTGTGTGTGTGTGTGGCTAACAAAAATTTGGACCTCAAACCCTTTCTAACATTTGACCTGCTGGTGTGTAGCTGTGAGATTATTTATAGAACCATTAACTCATGGCCACATTGCTTTAACGTCCTTCATTCGCCCCTATTAAGTTAAGATTTAGACCCCTTTTCGAGCATGGTCTGAAATATAAACAACTTAGCGTCACTATGAACGACTGCGAGACCTGATTGGTTAAACTGGGTAAGAACGGTAACCCCTAGCTCACTTCAAGCTTATTTACCTAAACAGCTGACTGTGTAAGCGTGCCCTGCTAGCTCAATTATGGGCTGTTGATCTTTTAGTTTTACTTCGATTGACTTTAATAATTCGATTTTATTGTGTTTGAGTGGGTTTTTAAAAAAAGATTGATCTTACTCTAGATCTCCCAAGGTGGATTCCTTTCCAAGAGGCCACCGAGGCAGTCTGTGTGCATATGACTGTTTGTATGTTTGTGTATTTGTGTATGCATGTGTGTGTGCGCAAACGTTGAAATTTAGTAAGCCGACTCGCGGAATCCGAGCCCTCGGTTTCGATGAAATCGAGATAATTCAGATCGCTTTTTCTTTAGTCTTTAAGTCCGAATTTTAATGCTGTACGCCTTGAAAGCTTTTATTCGTTTACAATAGCGTAATTTGTTTGTTTTTTCCAAGTATTTGGAGCTAGAGAATCACTGTGGAAAGCCAGTTAGCAAATTTAACAATATTCGATTATATATTAAATCCAAGCATCCCAAAGTCCAACTCTTCGTCCTCGTATGGGATAGCTGGGTCTGGGTGAAGTACGGTTGTGACTTTATGTCACTGAGGCGTTACGCTAGCCGTGAAGTCCGACCCGGGTCACCCCGAAACGTTGCTGGCTAAAGGGGCCTAGCAAGCCGACGGCGGATAACTTTCTCAAGGGAGAAAGCCACAGTTCAAACGGAAAACCGCCAGGAAAAGTAAACGGACAGCGAGCTCTAGCGATTAAAATAGACACATGGAATATCAGGGGAATTGGAGACCAGAAATAGTGGATTTCATGGAAAGAAAGAAAATAGCAATCATGGACTTGTCAGACACTGACCCATAAGGGCTACCTCCTGATCTGCAGCGGAACACCTGAAAATGACAGAGCCAAACATGGCGTAGCTTTCATCATACACCCAGCCAAAATGGATACAATCTATGAAATCAATCAGATCTCAGAAAGCATAAACGCTGAACACGATATCTTTTCCAAAATAGACAAAGCCAAATCAAGACCTGGTACATATGGAGTGACCTGAACCATGCATCACAAATTGATTTTATCCTGATGTGCAGAAACAAAGACATACAGCCAAAGATTCGAGAGTGGTTCCAAACTACATCATTGACACGGACCACAACCTGTGATACTTACTCTCACAACCAACAACGTAAAGCAGACATAGAAGAACAGGGGAAAAACTACGACTAACCATAGAAGACTGGAAGAACCAGATAACAAGAAAGCAGTCGAGGATGACATTACCTCGGAGTACTATAAACTGTCACCTGAGATCAAGGACGAATGGCAAATATTCAAAAAATCCCTGTCAGTAATACTGAAAAACGGTTGTGGCACCAAACTAATATGTGGAAACAGGCAGAACAACATGCTGGTGGAATGATGAAACCAAAGAATGAAAAAGAAGAAATTCAAGAAATGACAGAAGTCAAAGACCGAAGAAGACTATATTATATAGAAACAGGAAAGCGAGAAGAGAGACCAAAAGAAAATGCATGGAAAATATATGGCGAGAAACTGACCAAAATCTGCAAGGAAAGCCCAAGAGAATTTTATAAAAGTGTGAAGAGAATGCGGATAAGGAAAGACCCATACAACCCGACATGCGTTATAAACGACAAAGAGGGAAACGCCATTCTCGGCAAACATGCAATAAAGAAAAGATGGTAAAATTACTTCCAAGAACTGCTCAACCCAGACGCTTGCCACGGACAACAAGTGGTAGAATTCCAACCATCATATGGAAATCAAACAGAACCACCAATACTTCCCAGTGAAACAGAAAAGGCACTCAAGACCAGCTCCAAGAACAAAACCCTAGGACCAGATGACATCACAGCGGAAGCTTATGGAAACACCGGCGTACTGTGGCAGAGGCGAATTTTCAACAGAGCCTGGGAACAAAGAAAATGCTCAGAAGACTGGCAGAAAGCCATAGTGGTACCAATATGGAAAAAAGGGCAACAAACGCGACTGCACAACAACACCTGTGAAAAATTCAACATGAAAATAAGCACATCAAAAACAGAAGTTATGAAAGTGAACTGAAGCCATAGTCCCCTGAACATCCATGTCAATAGTAAACAACTGAAACAGTTGAAGGAGTTTAAATATCTTGGCAGCACTTTTTCTGAAAACGGGTCCATAGACAGAGAAAATAGAAATGCGAACTCAAAAAGCCAACGCTGTCACCTACCAGCTCGCACCCCACCTATCTCATCCAAACATCTCCATGGACACAAAGAGACAGCCTATCACCTCAATATTCATACCAACATTATGTTACCTGAACCTTAAGCAAAACCCATGAAAGCAAAATCACTGCAGCTATCGATACTGAGTCCTGCCTGCGTTACATAGAAAGACAGAGAATAAAATGGTTTTGTCACCTGTTACGCATGTCACCTGACCAGCCAGCCTCGAGAGCCTACAACACCAAGCACTCAGGCTATAAAGGAAGAGGAAGGCCACGCAAAAGGTGGATCGAGGGTGTCAAGGAAACCATAAGAAAACATATCATCACCACTGAAAGAGCTGCCGAGCTGGCCTACCATAGAAAACTGCATTTCCCCTCGACGCTTAACGGTAACAGAGGATGAAAAAGTTTTTTTTTTTTTAAGTAAAAGTATTAAATTAAAACAGCTGCTCTTTTCTTGACTGAGAGGCGTGAAAGTAAGGTACCAACTTACACAGGAGACACAGGCCTTCCACGAGGAACAGAATGTAAATTTGACATTAGAACATTAATTATTGTTTGAAAATTTAGGTTTCTGGTACCAAGTGTAGTAGGGCCTACAATGCTGACCGGTTGTTGCATTTGACGTGAAGACCCTTCTCGTTAAAATTTTGTTTTGTCAATAAGCTTTTTTTCTGAGAAATAATAGTTTTATACTTCTGTGTGTTACCTTGTAGTGGCATAGCCAGGATAACTGCCAAATTTCAAGTCTCTATCTCAATTCTAAGACGCCCGTTGCTATGGGAACATGTTGCTCAACTTCGGAACCCATTTTTTCCTTTTCGTGTTTCTGCACCTTGCATACTTAAAAGTTCCATATTTTCGTCAAATTATATTGTCCCCAAATTGTAGTGAAATGGTGATGGTTTTTTTGTTGTTGGAAATAATGTTCACTAAATTTTGAAATTTCCTTCACATGACTGATTTTGACTGGGAGGGTCACTTATATATATATATATATATATATATATATACAAAGAAAAGAAATAAACATGTGGGCAATTCTCCTGAAAACAGGAATTTGCATATACCCATTACTTCAGATACCATAAATAGCTTTTTCTATTTCAAAGTCAAGATGAACTAAGCTGACAGTGAAAAGGTTACCGAACCTAGACTAGGCAGAAAATATCCAATAAAACGATATGCTGAAACAGGGTGAGACTTTTTTGGTTAAAAAATCAGCCTTTTTTTTAGGTATGAAAACGTAACATTCGCCAGAGACAGTTTTCATCCTAAGATTTCTCTAAGAATTGTCTGCATCTCATTTTCGGATTTTAAGAGGAACTTTCACGATAATAAAGGCTTATAACGTGCTCATTTCTTTATACAAAGGACATAAAAATCGGTCTGAAACGTAAAATGATTTTAAAAAATAACCCTATCTTCAGTTCCAGAGATTGTTCGTAAAGTGTAATCTTTCACTGTAGAACTAGAAATACGATCACTTTAATCATTTCATCAACCAAGAACAATATTACTTCACCGATTACGAATTTTTGGCGGTAAATATTTGAAGTAAACACGCATATCTTAATCGTTACAATTTTTGTCACGTTGTAGCGATTAAGATATGCGTGTTTACTTCAACCGGAAGTAGCTCGAAATATTAGTGCAGTGTCAAGTGCACTGATTTAAGATCACCCTGGCTTTCAACTCTTCCCAGGCAAGACGATGGTGTCTATAGAAAGTGAGTATGAATGACTTTGTCATGCAATTTTAGAGGTGTAACGATTAAGACTGGAATTGCAGTAAAATCTGCTCTCTTTGCTATATGACTGCAAAATGTCGTCGGCCGCCTGATGAAATCGTGAATTCCACACGAATCAAATTTTACAGGAGAGTGAAAAAACTGATTTTCTCCGTCATTTGGCGTCCAAGCTATATAAACTAAAAGGATAATTCTAATCAATTACCTTTTAGAAATAATATTGTAGCACATTTTTTACAGTAGATGGTCGTTTTTTTGGTAAAGTGTGGGATTCACGATTTTCATATTCGAATCGCGCCTGATGCAGTCGTGAATTCCACACAGGCTGCCATTGGACTAAATCCCCTGGTCGGCCCTGTCGTCTTCCGAAACCTCGGACGCGGGTGTGGCAATGGAATCAACGGCCAACGTACCATCAGCATGGTGCTTAGGCCGGCGGTCCATCCCTAATAAGGTTTTGTATTCAATTTCGGTGTTTGCTTTAGTGGAAAAGGCACCCACGTCATTAGAAATAGATGCAATTTTGTGCTGATACACACACACTCACACGCACACACACACACACACACAACACACACACA
>NW_004798042.1:227563-250893 GCF_000002075.1 Aplysia californica | reverse complement strand
ATAATATATCATTATAACCTTCTGTGCACCTGTGCAAGTAAAAAAAATGTCCATCAAACAACTTGTGAATTCATTTGCAATCAAACCACCTTGTGCCTTTTGTCATAAGTGGCACCATACAAGATCGCATTGAATATTATGTACATGTTTCTGTAATTAGAGCTGGACAATGACAATACACCCTGAAGGTCCAGGCAAATCATCACAAGGTCTCTTGCCTAAGAGCAAAGGTTTTATCCATTGCGTCCCCTTTCTTTGTCATGTTCTTTTCTGACATGTGAGATTCCCACTTAGTCTGGCTGACACTGTCTAGACTCAAAACTCACGCACATTCACATTGATTTTTTTTACTCCTTAGATCGACATGTTCTTTTCATCTAGCACATATTTGAGTAGCCTGACATACAAGGCAGATTGTCCCTGGCCAGTGCAGGCGGTTTCAAGCTCCGACAGATTACAGAATCAGGGATTAAGAAACAGTTTTCCAGAGCTTTGCTGGCAATAGTGAGTGGGAACAGATGTCCACAGATGTAAACAGAAACTCCTTGGCGTGCAGCTCCTTGTGGATAAGTTCTGGAGGATCCAGGTTGTCATCAACATGTGCCTGAGGAAGTTCCTCAGGATCAGATGGACAGACTGAGTCATTAATAGGGAAGTAATGACAAGAAAATTTTCAAACAGAAGAAAGCAGTGGAGATGGATTGGACTGAGCATACCATTTGGAAATCAAGCAGCTACAGAATAGTGGAAAGTGTTTGTCCGTTCGGGGTGAGCCAGGCGATGATGAAACTGGCATGGGCTGGCTTTTCTAGAGCAATTAACAATGGGTGAGCCCGGTCATAGATATCAACATCCTGCAAACTTTGATATTCTGGACATTCTGTTTCAGATAATAAACCCAAGTGTGCATCTTTCAGCTTGGTGCTTAAGCAAGCACTAATACTAATAGATTTTAGCATTTTTGCTGTTCATAACAACAGTATCTGGGAAACATGACAACAATGACATTGAACGGCTACTTTAAGAATTTTATTTTAAGGCTTGATGCCACATATTTCTAATTTTGAGGTTGACAAGTTCGGAAATTGAAGTTGACAGCTTGGTATCGTTCTCTGAAGCATTACAAATATACAAGGATAAGGCTGCTTGGCTCGGTCTTTCAAATATTTAAGATCAGCATCAATAGTTGAACTTTGCAGATAGACTCTCGGGAATACAAAGTATACTAACATTTTCGTCTCACGGCGCTCCACGTGGTGCGCTGTTTTTCATATCACTCTGGTGCGTAGCGCTCCTCTTTGGCGCGCGCTATTTCAAAACCTTTCACTTCGCCGTGCTTAGACCGACTCACTCTCAAAGGAGTCATGGATTCTACATACATGGAAAGGTTGTGTGAGGAAGTCAATGTTGAAAGGATGAGGTTACTGTTGGATTTTTGTTAAGAAGCGACCAGAAGTGAATCGCCTATACGTGAGATCAGAATGCGTAGACATCACTGATGGTCGACGATAGGGCTGGCGGGGTTGTTGAAATTACGATATAGAGACGGATGTAGCTGTAGAACTGTAAAGGAGAGCATAATATAGTGCCGAAGGCTTCCCTATCCACCCTGTGAATCCGCATGTTTATAATGAGTTGTTGGTTTTTCTGACACCCGTATCCTGTGGACAAGCTGTCCACAGAGTTATGAAAGTCCTTCCAAAAGTCAAAGCAGCTCGAAAGATGTTCGTCAGAAAACTTTCCCAACACAGCGGCAAAAAGACATAATACTGAAATTCCTCATCCTTTTTGAGTGCAGTTGGAATTTGAAAAGCAGCTAGTAAATATTCCATACACTTGTTTCATGCTCAGTGACAATATTGCTTTTCTTGAAATCACAAAAAGCTGTCAGGGAAGTAGAGGTCCTTATTGTGATGAATTTGCTTTAATCTTCCTGTTAGAGCTGCGGACAAGGAACTATTCATCCAAAGTGTGCCAAGTTGGATTGTGCTACAAGACTGACAGAATCGTTGTGGTCTCAAATGATCTTCCACGTACGTTAGAGAAACTGTGATTTGCAAGGCAGGAGAGCAATCTAGAATCTTTTTCATTTTTCTTGCAGGTGCATTTCATGGAATTATAGTCTAAACTAATATCTCACAGTTTTGGAGAAGCACGTGTCACATTGGTCCATGTAAATTAAAAAGAGTTTGCCAGTATCACGTTTTCAGCCCAAGCACTGTGGCTGAAAAATGGTATCCAAAAGACCACTCTTGAAGGAAGAATGATACTCTGTTGCATCCCAGTCTCCTCGCTCCCAGAGGCTATTCTATATTGAACCACCTCTAAAGTGGAGGGTTTGTACACTGAGGTCAAGGACTACTATACTCAAGGACGTGCACAGTCGAACTCCTGACTTGGCTAGAGAAAGCCATCGAGTCAAACACTCCGGATATTCCCATTCTGACCCAGTGCCTTATCTTTAGCTTTGACTCGTTCGTAGCAATCGGGGACTATTTATCGCCTTTGAAGTAGAATGAATCCTATCTGTAAAATTCGTTGATCTTAATAAAAATGATGCAGAAATGAATCAGATATTGAAAGGTGTCAATATTTTTATTTTTGATCAATATTCCAAGCAAAGAAATGTAAGCATAATTATGGACACCATTTATCCGCGTAAGCGCATCCTTCCGGGAAGAAATGCAGTGATCAATGTTTACGATTCAATGTCAAATGTTGTTCCTCTCCTCATGTTTCTCGGAGTGTTTCTGTTAATTCTGTGGATAATATCTGTGAATTAATCGGCCCCGTCCATGCTCAATGATAGTTTGATTTTACCATGCCGAATATATGTGGAGTTATAAATTGCAAAGGTAACTACAATAAAGACAATAAATGTCGAGTGTTCAAGGTACCAAAAGAAGGACTTGAGAGACAAAGATGGCTTTCTGCTTTACCCCCTCGTGAAAACTTCTCTCTAGATCCAGACAAATTCTTTATCTGTGAAAGGCATTGGCCATCAGATTGTCCTGTGATTAAATTACCTGGAGGATACATTCGACCAGTAGATCCGCCAAGTTTATTTGATGTTCCTTCGTCTTGTCTATCAACGCCAAAACCATCCCCTCGTCATCCCAAACAAGAAGATCAGCAACTCCGTCATTTCATGAAAAAAGACAAAATCTGTAGCCTTTCAGAATTTTCTCCAGAAAAGGAACTCCACAAGAATTATGACAATTTAATTCTTTCAAGAACAGAGGACAGATTTGTTTGCCTGTTCATGACTGGGCATTGTGAAGAGTGTGTTTTATCAGTAGTTGTTGAGAATAAACTAACATTGTGCTCCCCTCTTACACTCACCGCATTCAAGAAAGGATCCAGAGTTCCCTTGGGAAAAATATTAAATCCAAATAACGGATTGAATTCCTACACCCAATTTTTTGAGTGTGTGCACGTCGTCCAGTCTTGAGTTGGAACTGTGACTTGTTTGTTTGTTTGGGTCTGGAGATTCTAGACTTCTAGACTTAAAGTCTTTTATGTTTAGTATAGGGTTTTAGTTGCGAGCGCCGTAAAACCCTATACTAAACAGTCTTTAAAAGTCTTTTATTTGAGTAGATCTATTCTGGATTTCTAGTTCCACAACAAGTGAACAGAAATGGCACAACATAACAGCAGAAGCAATACACAGCCAATGTACCCCTTCCATCAAAATTAAACGTAACAGATGGCACAAACCTAGCACAAGGGTGGAAAAAGTTTAAGAGAAACTTCGAAAATTATGCGATCGCCACCAGATTAAACAAGGAAGAAGAAGATTTCCAATGTGCAGTGTTTCTAGCGACGATTGGGGAAGATGCTGTAGACATTTTCGAAGGTTTCCACTTCGAGGACGAGGCAGATAAGAAAAATCTCCAAAGCGTCATACAAGCTTTTGACGACTTTTGCATAGGAAAGACACATGAAGCCTACGAGTCTAACAAGTTTCACATGAGGAAACAAAAACAAGACGAAACAATAGAGGCCTACATTGCACAACTTCGTCAGCTAGCCAAGTCCTGCAACTTCGGAGATACACAGTTGCAAGACCGCTTAATAAGAGATCAGGTGGTGATAGGAGTGAGAGATGTATAGTATAGTATAGTTTAGTATAAGGTTTTACGGCGACTGCTAAGGTCATATGAGCGCTGGAGTGAGAGAAGAAAGTTTTTGGAAGACAAAAATCTCACCCTAACAAGGTGTCTAGATATAGGACGAGCATAGGAGTCATCTAGGACACAATCGCATACAATGAGCCAAAGTACTGGAAACGAAGTTTCAGAAGTAAACAGGTTACAGAAAGGAAAGTTTTACAGGCAAGGTCAAAGTCAAGGTCAAGGTCAGGGCCCCAAGCAAAAATTCCAAAGAAAAGAAAACATAGGTAAAAAATGTCACAGATGTGGAAGAGGTCCACACAATAAACAAGAATGTCCTGCCAAAGAGGCGGAATGCTACACATGCAAAAAGAGAGAACTAGACAAGTTGAAGAAATTTTCCTGGGAACACTACAGCTGGAAAACGAATATATGGTGTCAGGGCCGTGCAAAGCAACGATGACTTGTGGCATGCAGAAATAACTACAATAGGAAAGCCAGTTAAATATAGAGTGGATACTGGTGCAGACGTCACGGTGATACCGGACAGAGATTTCAAGAAAAACTCACCTCTAATAAAGAAAACAGAGAAGAAGTTATTTGGAGCAGGACAAAAAGGAGTAGTCAGGGCTACATTGGCTACCAGGAATACATCTTCAGAACAGGATTTGTATGTCGTCACAAACCTGAATGAGCCCCTGTTAGGTAGACCAGCTATAGAAGCTTTGAAACTCTTGGAGAGAGTGAACGAGGTAAAGAAACAAGGTATACCTTCGGAATATCCAGAGTTATTTACGGGGTTAGGCAAGATAAACAAGCCCTACAAGATCACACTGGATCAAGAAGAAAAGCGTTTTCTGTTGTGGTTCCTCGTCGACTACCCCTGCCACTGAAAGAAAAGGTGAAAGAAGAGCTTGAGACGATGGTGGAGCAAGAAGTTATTGAGCCAGTCTCTGAGCCAACAGACTGGTGTGCCTCCATTGTTGCCATTCCCAAGCCAAACGGAAAAATCAGGTTATGTGTAGACTTCACCAAGTTGAATGAAAGTATGCAAAGAGAAAATTTCCCCCTACCTACAACAGATCAGCTGCTGGCTCAACTCTCGGGATGTGAAAATTTCAGTAAGCTAGACTGCAATAGTGGATTTTTAAAAATACCACTAGAGAAAGAGTCACAAAAGTTAACAACTTTTATAACATCATACGGGAGGTACTGCTTCAAGAGGTTGCCCTTCGGAATCATCTCAGGACCGGAAGTCTTTCAAAGGGAAATGACCCAAATCTTGTCGGGCATTCCTGGAGTGGTGGACGACATTGACCATGTCTTGATCGGAGGAAAGGATAAGGAAGAACACGACAGGAGACTTCATATGGTACTTCAAAGAATGAAGCAAGCAGTAGTCACCCTAAACGAAAAGTGTGTTTTTTGCGTCAAATCCATCAAATTCCTCGGACACATTATATCCAAAGAAGGCATACAAATAGACCCAGAAAAGGTAGAAGCCATCACAAAGTTCCCCAGACTAGAAAAGATAGCCGATGTCCGAAGTTTCCTAGGCATGCTGAATCACATAGAGGAAAGTTTGCACCCGGTCTGGCTGAAAGGACAAAGCCGTTGAGAGATTTACTAAGAAAAGAAAAAAATATGGACCTGGGATGATCCGCATGAACAAGCATTTCAGTCATTAAAGAAACAGATGAGTACAGCACCTTTACTCATTCACTACAGTCCTCAAAAGTCAACAAAGATATCAACTCATGCAACATCCTATGGCATGGGTGGTGTTCTGATGCAAAATGAAGGCACAGATTGGAAACCAGTCTATTTTGTGTCAAGGTCCCTTACAGATACAGAGCGAAGATATAAACAAGTTGAAAAGGAAGCCTTAGCAGTTACTCGGTGCTGCGAGAGATTTGCAGACTTTTTGGTGGGATTGCCAAAATTCCTGATTGAAACAGATCACAAACCACTTCTTCAACTGATGAAAACAAAGCATCTGACCCCTCGCATTCAGAGATTTAGAATGAGAATGATGCGGTTTTCCTATAATATCGTCCATGTACCAGGAAAGAATTTGGTAACAGCCGATGCATTGTCAAGAGCTCCGATGGGAGTGCCAAGTAAAGAAGATCATCAAATGGAAGAAGAGTGTGAGCTACACGTCAGATCTGTCCTGGAAGGATTCCCAGCAAGTGACAAGAAATTGCAAGAAATTAGAGAGCAGCAAGATGCAGACGAAATCTGTAAGAAATTAAAAGAATACTGTCAGTCCTCATGGCCAGCGACAACCAAAGTCGATCCAGTCATGAAGCCATATTGGACGTCGAGAGACGAACTGACTGTGGAACTAGGTTTGCCGAAGGTTTGGCACATAATACCAGTGCCAAATTGTTATTCCCACAATATTAAGACAGGATATTTTGAAACGTCTTCACGAAGGACACCAGGGGATAGTCAAGTGCAGAGCGCTGGCTTGAAGCAGTGTATGGTGGCCTGGACTGTCACAACAAATCGAAACGTTGGTTACAAACTGTCCAGACTGTGAAAAAGAAAGAAAGGTCAGTCCAGAACCATTAAAGCCGACAGTCACTCCAGACTACCCTTGGCAAAGGGTGGGTATGGATCTTTTTGTGTGGAAAGGTCACACATATCTACTAATAGTAGACTATTACTCGAGGTGGATTGAGATAGCTCATCTAAGAGAGCCTACTGCTTCAATGTCGTAGAACATTGCAAGTCAATTTTAGCTAGATATGGAGTTCCTGAAATCGTCGTCTCAGACAATGGATTCCAGTTCGTTGCACACGAGTTTCAAAAGTTCTCACAGTACTATGGTTTAACGCACATGAGAAGCAGCCCTCTACATCCTCAATGGAGGAGCTAAAAGAGCCGTCAAAACTATCAAAATGTTACTGAGTAAGTCTGATGATCCATACATACTTGGCTCTCATGAACTACCGCTCCACTCCTTTACAGCAAGGACAGAGTCCAGCAGAACTTCTAATGGGTAGGAAAATCAGGACAAGAGTGCCCATTTCCCCAGAAAAATTGGTCCCAAAGGGAGGAGAAAGGCAGGTGTTCAGGAAGATTGACGCAGCTTTCAGGCAGAGGCAGAAACAGGATTACGATCGAAGACATTGCGCCAAGCCCATGTCAGACTTGTCAAAAGGACAGCCAGTTTGGGTTAAAACCCCAAGGGATGCCAAGGCTACGGTTGTAGAAAGATCGAGAGACAGATCATACCTCTTGAAAACGGACAACGGCTTGAAGGTTCGTAATCGTCACCAGATCCGACTGAGGACGGAATGCGACGACAGTAACCATCTTGTGATCCCCAGAGAGTCTTCTATGTTGCCCCACCATCAGCCAGGATTACCAGCGAAGTCACTAGAGTCAGACACAACCCTTTATGATATTCCACTACGTCTGACTACATAACGAAGTCGGGACGCCATGTCAGGCCTCCGCAGAGACTCGACTTGTAGACAAAGTTTTTGCTGTGTACAGTGTATATAAGGTTTCAGAGTTATAGTTTCAGTTTCTGGTTGATGCGTTTAGCATTTTGAATTGTTCTTGAAATTGCTTGTGAGGGGGATGTGATGTCAAGGGACATGGCTCTTATCTTTACTGTGGGAACTAGATAATTAGGGGAGTGGCACGCCCTTGGATGACGTCAAGAGCCCAGCGCGAAAAATAGAGACATCGTCTGAGAAACTCACTGAGGTATTCAGTCGAACTGAAGACCACGACGAGACAACACTTATCTTGGACGGGGGCCCCCTGACAGACCCGACTCATTGGACCGCCAGGTAACTTTACATACTTGTATTCAAAACAATTGGATTACAGAAAAATCGCAGAGATTGACACTTGATAATATGACTGTAGGATCATTCTCAAATGTTAAAAATCTTTATGAATTAGAAAGAAAAAAAAACAGCATCCTTAAAACCACGCGGCTTACATATGCCTCTGTCAACCCATCAAAACTACAACTTCAAAATGTGCAACATGTATTAAGAATTTTCAATGAAAAGGTTATTGCTGCGCTGGCACTGCAATGGTGTTATGCCACTGAAGAGTTCATTCAGTTTGTTCTAAACTGGTGGAATACTATAAATGTATCTACCAAGGGACAGGACATTCGTATGAAGGACCCACACAGAGCTGCTCAGGTGTTAGCGTCTGATAGTCTGGACACGTATGCCAAGAAGTTTGAAGAAGCAATGTCAGGACAGGGAGTGTCTCGAAAGGAATGCCTCACCCACGACACCAAGAAAGCTCTTTTACAAACCATGCGTGGACTCAGTGCCGTGACAAAACACTTATTGTCATCAGGATTTCAATATGTGCTGCTGCGTGAGAAACAGAGCGATCGCATTGAAGGCGAATTTTCCGTTTACAGGCAGTCCACCGGGGCCAAGGCGTTCATGACAGCAGGAGAATGTTATCTCGGCATGCAAGAAGCGCCTCGCTAGGCATGCAGCATCTTTTCTCGAGAATGTCATAGCTGATGATTCCCCATCAACCTCTGACAAACATCTGTGTTGTGGGCCTTTGGTTGCTGCTGATGGAGAAGCCATTGAGAGCAGCTTCTCATATGTTACTCTGACAGCCAACGAAGAAAGCTGCTGTGCCTATGTAGCAGGATGGCTGGAGCGAAAATGTATTGATGCCATCACCTTCAGCGATGATGAGCCATTCGTCTCCACAGAAGTGAAGAACTTTTTAGAGGAAGTGTCCAGAGGCTCCCTTAAACCCCCCCATATGTCTACGTATGAACTGACTAGGATTGGACTTTCCTTTATAAAGAAAGCAAAAAATAGAGTTTGTTGTCGTCAGAGACTTGTTGGAATTCTATCAACCATGGGGAAATTTCACGACTTCGACATCGTTCAGTCCAAGAAACTGCTTCGTCATCTCGCAAGTGTCTTACTCCGCGGTCTGCACAATCTAGAGAAGGATCACCAAAAGAATGCAGCCCTGCTACAGACATTAATCAAGAAGGCACGTAAGGCGGATTGACTTGGAGGAGTAAGCCTGTTGTTGTATTCGTTAACATTTTTAAAATGATCTTCATACTAATATTTCTGCATGACATAACAAAAATATAGAAATAACATGTATTACTATGCTACAACATTGAGTTCAACAACATTACAACATGTTTTAGCTTTCTCACACTCAATATGAAATGTATCTTGTGCCTAGTTGGACATGTTTATATGATGGCCTTCGCTAGCCAAGTCAGGAATCCGACGGTGCACGTCCTTGAGTATAGTAGTCCTTGACTGAGGTATAAACGTTTTTCTAAGTTGAGTACGTGTGAGCGCTGCTGCGATCCCCATCCCGTGAAATGTCCTTTCTCCATCTGAAGTCATTTAGAGTCCCAGTGCGTTGAGTGAGTTTACAAGAAGCCTTGAGGAGAAGTGGCGATGGAAAAAATACACAAATGTCTACTTGTAAGGGAGCAAACTAGGTCGGTTTCCTGAGCGTGTCCAACTATTTTCAGATGTGAATTGTAGCAAAAATGACAGTTTCAAGAAACAGTACTAAGAGGCAACCAAGTTAGCGCGTGTTCTTCTCCATAAATATATCCAACTAGCTGAGCTCGGGGTCGACGCCTTGGCGTCACTGCTCCTACTGGTCTATGCTGCAGAGGCATTTTACATCAACATGTACCCTGCTGTCTAGCATTTCGCAGTCATACCTGGCGTCTAGATCTATATTGCTTTAGTTTAATTCTGCTTTGATTAACTCCTTTCATTGCTTTAGTGTATTGTATTCACAATCACAAAATACGGATTTAGCCTTACACCATCACAAAAAGCACTAAGAAAATAATACGAAAGGGCTGCTACACTGAAAAAGGAACACACCAACGTCTTCAACATCACAGAGGCAGTGTCTATAGCGTGTTCGCTTTCCTCTGACAGCATTAAAAAAATTCTAGCTCATTGACAAATTAACTTATGCGCACGAAACTTTGCATGAAATTTCTACAGACTATTCAAAATGTGAGCGTGCAAATTCATAAGCACATTTCAGATTATGACATACGAATTATGGCAATGCAACATGGCTTGAAGATCAGAAGTGATCCTAGGCTCAAGTACTTGGAAAAGACTGTTTCTGCGCTCTGAGGCTGCATCACTTTCCATGAAATAAACTTACAGAAATGAATGCTCATTTTGGGTGGCAGGAAGGAGAGAGCCAATGCGATGATATACTTGACCCTGCACGCGAAACTGGAAAGCAAATGTTGTACAGCCTGAATTTCTCCAGAAAGTGAGTGGACTGTGTCGACACACCAGACAGAAGGATTTGCAGTTCAGGAGGTGGTTTTGAAAATGGATGCAGATCAACTTTGCCATTGCTACAGCACATACCTTGTGTTTCATATGAAAATCTTATAGCAGTGTCGTCAGTTCCCCAATGTAGCACTCGTACTGAAAGGAATTGACATTGTAGAGGAATGCTTTTGGGAGATTTAGAGTCCGCATCATTTTATTGTTGATATGGACCATCTCGGCCTTTGCGAGCTCGAGGGTTTCCAACTGCAGAACTTCGTTTTCTTTTCGGCATGGCCAGGCGCTATCTAGATATAGATCTAGATTCTTATCTAAGATCTATTGACGTTGTTCCCTGTAGCAAGAAAAAGAATTTGACAAAGGAGTCCACAAAAAGCTATGATGGGCATCAAACGAAAGGATCGCAGTCAAATTTAGCATTAAGTAAAAAAAAAAAAACATGAGGCTAGTTCAATATGGGTCGAACACTTAAAATAGCGCTCAGTATTGAGCGACAATACGCGATGGTATCGAACGGAAGTACGACTTGAAATAAACAAACCTAGCGGTTTTCTAAAATTACAGAGACAGAAGCGTCGGCCTACAAAAGCGATCGGCGAAATAAAGAAATTTAGCTTTTTGCAGCTAAACTGTCTCAAAACTGAAAAAAACCCCGAAGGGTGCCATGATCTGGAGAATACTTTAAAGAATAGTTTGTCGAAAACCGAATGTCGGTCGATGCAGCCATTAAAAAGCCTTTTGAATTGCAAAATTTGGCCACCAGAAATAGATAATAGACTATAAAAACAGTTGCGTTGGTAGTCTAATTTTAAGGCTACCGGGCTCTTAATACTGTTTCAATTGTCTTAACTTAATCACATTTTTCCACAAGAAGCTTTTCTGCATAAATTTGAATAAAATACTACAAACCTTCTACTCGCGGAAAATGGAATTGTTCAATGTTCACAGCACTTCCCACCTCTCACACACATTTTGTATACGCATATGGGTTTACGTCACAGCTCACCAATGCTACTTACTTTTAGAGGCAAAACTAGTTAAGCGAAATTAATTTAATAGTGAACACTTTTTTGCCCTAAAAGTTCTCAAAACATGCGTTCAGTAAAGATATCGGGATTAGAAAGAAAAAAAAATGACGGACTTGAATTTTAAAAGCGACTTCGTCCCAGCTGTAAACCTTTTCAAATCAGTAGAAACCACCCACTAGGATTTTAAATTAGTATTTATTAAGGAATTTTCTAGAATACAGCTTACAGGTCTTTACAAAAATAGGGATCTGTTAAGACAAATTGATGCTGTGCAAAAGCTGGAGAGTTCGATGGTTGAGGAGATATTTGACAATACGTTGTGCAACGAATTTTTGACCGCACAATAGGTTTTAGCGCCTGTAAAATGGCAGCTTGCATTGTATGCTACCTGAAAGTTGAGATTGTTTCTGAATGCTATCAGGTCTGCTGGGGCATTACTATAGATTGCAAAGCGTTTATGTGGTGTTCACAGATACAGGAGTGATGTAGCCGAGTAAGACAACATTTTAAAGTCCACTGGGTCGGGGCTACTTTGGATACATTTCGCCAAGCAATCAGCCTCCCTACCCGAGTGATATTTCATGCTCACCGTGTGAAATTATTACACGGGAAGGTAGCCGAAATTTTCAAACATGCTTAAAATTTTCGTCGAGCGAAAAATGAGTCACTGAGTCAATAACTCCCTTGTGGAAAGCTCGGTCAGGGAGTGTCAGAAATTGCTCGGCGTGCAAAGTTAATATGTTGCCGACGAGATCTGAATGGTAGCCGAGTTAATTTTCATATTATGCGGGTTAAATTCTTACACAGGGAGTCTGAGTTACTCTAGCACGCGTGCGAAAGTTGATACGACGAGCCTGCTCCGTGACACAGCGACCTTTGCACCTCTATCACAATAAACGCACAGCAAACTGTCCCTGCCATTGTCTACAAATCGTTCATCTAGCAACGTAGAAGCTTACGCGAAGGGCTGCAGCTGCTGATGCCCCACCTTCTGCAGATACCAGATACCACATAATGCGGTGTTCACACATACAGGAGAGGAGTCGACAAGCAATTCCCGATAAGATAATGCCAAATTTGGGTTTAATCGTGACGAGCATCTGCCCATGACTGTTGACTGGGGGAGACGCTCGCCGAGCAATAATTTAGGACATTACAAGCACTATGTCAACCTCATGGACTGGTACAGCTAGCAGGAAGTCTTCTTCAACAAGACCCTGAAGGCATACAGAGATACACAGGGGAAGAATGTCCCCCCCCTGATGGAAGAGAAGGCCAAGTTCATGGGAAGACTGCAGCAGAGTTGAAGACTTCCTGCCCTCTATTTGCCTTGTGAATGGTGGGGCCAATTTTCTCCAAAAGTTCTTGGAAAAGCTCTTGAGAAACATTGCACGCCGACTAACTGGGCGGGTAAGATGGTGAGCATGGTCGGCGAGTTTGTCGACGTGTAAAATTTTACTCAACCGCTACGTTTCTTGGCTCTGCAAGTAGCCGGATTCAAAGTAATTGCTCGGCATGACGCTCGGCGAGATGCTCGCCGTCCTAAATTATTGCTAGGCGAGCGTTTCCCCGAGTGCTCGCCGACACAATAATGTCAACAGTCAGGGGCAGATGTTCGTCACGATTAAACCCGAATTTGGGATTATCTTATCGGGAATTGCTCGGAGCAATTCAGTGTTCACACATACATGAGTAATGAAGCCGAGTAAGATTACATTTCTAAGTCCAGCAGGTCGGGGCTCCCTCCCCGAGTGATATTTGAAATCGTGTGAAATTATTAGACGAGAAGCTTGCGAAATTTTCAAACACGCTTAAAATTTTCGCCAAGCAAAAAATGATTCATCGTTCGGGGAAAACTCGAGGAGGACTGGGGAAGGATGGGTGGGACTCGTGGAGCATCAGAGATAGCTCGGCATGCAAAGTTGCATACGTTGCCGAGTGACAGTGCCTCGCCGATGAGATCTGAATGGTAGCCGAGATTTCACTCTCTGAGGGTTAAATTATTGCTCGTCGTCTAAAAATCTTGCACGGGGAGTCTGAGTCACTCAAGCACGGCGTGCAAAATGTTGACGTCTTTTCCTCTTCTTGCACCAGCACAACAGCAAGAGCACCATGTGTATACATGAAGACATCGTCTGTGTCATGCGAGACATGTTGAAGGAAAGAGATCAAACATTTTGCCCCCCTCTTTACACGCCGACTAAAGTGGTCAGCATGGTCGGCGAGGCGCAATTCCGATTCTTCAACCCACAGCCACATCCCGAATAGTCAGACACATCCCGAGAGACATTGAGCCTAAAAATTAGGTTTTCCGTTACAATTTTTAGACAACATGGTGTCCCGTGTCCAGCTTGGTGCTTGCTGTGTGTGATGATCGAAGATGCTACTAGCCTGGCTTAGGCCTACTACAAAAAAGAGAAACATTAATATGGATGCGTTGATGTGTTCTGCCGTAGACAAATTTCTATAACTCATATTTAAGTTGCATACTACATAAAATGACAAACCTGGCATTAAACATATGAAAAAATGCGTAAATGAGCTATTAGCCAAAAAAGGGTCAATGAGATATTAGCATGCGTCACAGGAAGAAGGGAGCCTCGGTTTCCAGGAAAAATTCATCACTTCCCGAGTAATGCCCCGATGTAAACAAGCAAAAACGTCTTTTTAGTTATTTCTTTTGCAATTAGTGACGAGTTATTTCGTCTGGACAGTGGACTATCTGGTAAAGTTGTTCAACAGGCCGGTCCTCTTGTCTTGTCAGATTAAAACGCTTTCTCATGGACTGATAAGAAGACACCGAGATCAAACTCTAGTCTCAAGTTGTGGTCTTGAAAGGTCTTTTTCAGTCATCGGTAGAAAGAGGGGAAGAAAGTATACTGAAAGAACGATGCCCGTTGTGTCTTAGCACGGGTGTCTGTGTATTTTTGTTGATGTACTGAAAGAAAGATGTGAATGGATGAAAGAAACTCTCAGAGTGCAGACAAAAAAGAAAATGTTTCATGTCCTCTATCTGAGCAAAGCTTTGTATCAGTGTCTCCTCCGCTCTGGTTGCACTAGAAAAAGTAATCAAGGCTACTAAAACTAACTAAGCGAAGTATCCTTGCTACTAATGTTACTCTGTTTAACATAAGCAATTGTCGTATGCGAATGATTTGCGGCCAATTGCTACCGCTGTTTGGAATTTGATTTCATTTTGAATTTGATCAATTTGGATAAGTTTAGCCCAAATTCAGTTACCTTCATTTTGGTCCTTTGGTTCAGTCAATATCATGCAGTGTTTACACACACAGGAGTAGTCAACGAGCAATTTCGAATAAGATAAAACCAAAATCGGGTTTAATCGTGACGAGCATCTCTCCATGACTGTAGACATTATTGTGTCCACAAGCACTCGGGGAGACGCTCGCCGAGCTGTGATTTAGGACGGCGAGCATCTCGGCGGGCGTCACGCCCAGCATCTTGCCGAGCAATTAGTTTGAAATCTGTCCACTTGCAAAGCCAAGAAATGCAGCGGCCGAGTAAAATTTCACACGCCCACAAACCATGCTGACCATCTTCCGACCCGTCGCCGAGTTAGTCGGCGTTCACTGTTATATAAAGAGGGGGCAAAATGTTTGTCCTCATTCCTTCAACATGTCTCATATGACACAGACGATGGATGTATACTTCATGTAGACATAATAATGGTGCCCTTGCTGTTGCGCTGGTGCAAGAAGAGGAGAAAAGGTAGAAAAGGAGGAAGAGGAGGAGGAGGAGGACCTGTTGGGTTTCGACCATGGCTCGTAAGAACTTAAAACAGTTTGAGAAGCTGATGGTTGAACTGCAAGTTGAAGATGTGGACAAATTTGGGTGGACAAATCCTTCAGGAAACTCCTCAGATCTTCTCCACAGTTTTTACTAGAACTACAGGAGAAAATGGCCCTACCATCCGCAAGGCAAACACTTTCTGGAGGCAGTCACTGGAACCTGACTGTGGTGCAAAAGAATAGTTGACACCGGGCAGTCTCTACTGGTAACAATCTGACCCCGCACGGACCTGGAGAGATTCACGGGATTGGAGAGACCCGGTACTCACGAGTGAGTAAAAAGAGGGACCGATTCGATCGGGGCAGACATCAGTGGCCATTCGAGGCGGGCAGTCGCGCCAGATTGCAGAAAGAAATAACATCCACCTAGAAGGGGGCCCCCTATCTTCACTTACAAAGAAACATCGAAAGAACACAAGGTGACCACTTATTCTACAAGCTATTTCGGCCTACCAAGAAATTTCACAATGGCTTTGCAATCGTTTCCAACGCTCAAAGTGTCAGAGATGGTTTAGTGAGGAAGGCGACGTTGGGGCATGGATTCAAAAAGTGGAACTGGTGGCGAGATTGACTAAGGTGAAAGATCTAGCAGCGTTTATTCCATTATACTACTTAGCTTAGTGCGTTAGCTATATATTTAGAGTTGTCCGACAAGGATAAAGAAGATGCGAAAGTTATGAAGAGGAAACTGGTGGAAGCATTTTCAGATAGTAGGCTTGCTGCATACAGTAAGTTGAAATCAGCGAGATGGGCTGGAGAGCCAGTGGACGTTTTCCCCAATGACACCAGGAGAATGGTTACTGTGGTAGATCAGATCGTTGGGGATGTCGATGTGATTATGGGAATGGACATAATTCAGCAGTTGGGTGGAGTGCTTGTTTGTTGTGAGCGGGTTCAATTTGGCAACTTGGCTTGTTCTATCCAATGCAGTTTAGGAAAAACAGGTGTGTCGACGGGCAGTAAACACCATGACTATATTCAAGATAAAGATTTTGAGACATCTTCTGACGGTGATAAATGGACTGTTAGGTATTTCTGGAAAGAAGGACCACAGCCACGCTTGACGAACAAAACCCCACGGATTTACTGGAGCAACAAAGGAAGCTTTTGATCGCGAAATACAAAGGTGGATTGATGAAGCAATTCTAGTTCCATGGAACGGAGATGTTGACGGCATTATTCCCCTCATGGGGGTAGTGCAGATGACCAAGAACAAGGTGAGGCCGGCGTTAGAGTTCAGAGAATTGAATAAATTTGTGGAATGACACCCTGGCGGGGATGCGTTTGATGTCTGCAGTGATCGGCTTAGAGAGTGGAGGCAAATTGATGGCGATGCAGAAATGGTGGACCTGAAGTCAGGCTATCTTCAAATTCATGTGGCCAAGGATTGAAGTTGATGGTAAGTTGTAGGCGTTGTCCAGGCTAGGTTTTGGACTAAGTTCTGCATCCACGATTATGTCGAAGATACTGAAATTGGTGTTATCGCGGAGACCAAAAAGGAAATAAGTTCATATATTGACGACATCATGGTAGATGTGACTAGCATTATAACATGGGATGTTGTGGCTCATTTAAAAGACTATGGCCTAGAATCAAAGAGTCCAGAGAAGTTGGACGAGGGAGCGGTGTTAGGCCTGAAGTTGAACAGGAATCAACAGGGGACTTGGTTTTCTCTTGTGCAAATGAAATTCCTAGCATGGACCAATTTCACCGTAAACTTACACCCAGGGAGGTCTTTTCATGGCAATTTGTCCATCATAGGTGGCTTTCATAAGCTTGACGATTTTGTCAGGTATTCCATAATGCCGTATGATTTTCCACAGTTTCCCTGTCCACGCTGTCAAATGCATTTTCATAATCAATGAAGTTGACCACAAGTGGTGAATTCCATTCAAGTGACTGCACAACAATGCTGCACATAGTAGCCATCTGGTTTACACTGTGATGCCTCATTATAGTTTGGATACACATAGATAGTTCAGCTCAACAACCATACACAGAAATCAGCAACCGACTATTTTGTATGTTTATGACACTACTGAATCTGAACTTTTATTGTTCATCTTGAAGAGTACCAAATTAATGAATTTACACATGGAGTTAAAACTATGGCAAGTAACGATAGTGAACCAAACACAGTTATTGCTCATTTAACAGATACTACAGAGATATATTACATTCCTCCCTTTTTAAGCGTTTCATGCGGTGTTCACACATACAGGAGTAACGAAGCCACGTAAGACACAATTTCTAAGTCCAGCAGGTCGGGGCTACTCTGGATACCCAGCAATTGGCCTTCCTCCTCGGGTGATATTTCATTCTAGCCGTGTGAAACTATTACCCTACGTGTCCACTAAGACTGACAAGTCCTAATGTTTAGCTGGGAGGAAGAAAATCAATCGGGTCGCTTCCGTCTTGTGTGTCCACCAGTTCGGACAAGACGCGTCTAGAAGGTTAGCTTACTGGTCGTCTTATCCCACACACTGTGTCCCAAGGCTGTGTCCTCGGTACAGGGCTATAAATAGTCGAGGTCAATTAACCCAAGGCGGGAAAGAGAAATGATTGGGATTTTAAAGGTAGATTGGTAAAATTGTTAATATGCATTTAATCAAGTGGTATGCGCGTAGACTTTGCTAATTTTGAGGTGCTGATTACGAATATGACATTAGAATTTTAATTCACACTCAAAGTAAAAATTTTTTAGCTCACGAGTCACGACCCGGCCCGGCTAAAATTGAGCAAGAGTCTTTCCAACCGACACGTCTTTTGTCGGGGCGTGTCGTGTCGTGTCTGTTGACACAGCCAAACGGACTTTTCATTGATTTCTTAGTAAATAAACGGTTCTCCATTTCAACTACCGACTTTCCAAGAGACGGACGGAATCGAGTCGGTTGGAGTCCGTCGCAGTGGACACGGGCCCTTACACGGGAAGCTTGCCGAAATTTTCAAACATGCTTAAAATTTTTGCCGAGCGAAAATGAGTCGCCGAGTCAATAACTCGCTCGGGGACAACTCGGGGAGGACTGAGGGTTTGTCAGAAATAGCTCGGCGTGCAAAGTTGCATACGTTGCCGAGTGACAGTGACTCGCCGACGAGATCTGAATGGTAGGCCTAGTCGAGTTATGTGTCACGCTCTGCGGGTTAAATTATTGCTCGCTGTGTAAAAATCTTGCACGGGTAGTCTGAGCACGGCGGACAAAAGTTGACGCGACGAGCATGTAACAATTTCCTTTTTCCAGTATCGAAGACGGACAACCAGCTTGATGTCAGTGTAGAATAAGTGCTCGCCTTGTGTTCCAGGTTCTTTCGATGTTTCTTTGTAAGTGAAGATAGGGGGCCCCCTTCTAGATGGATGTTATTTCTTTCTGCAATCTGCTGTCTGCCCCGATCGACTCGGTCCATCTTTTTACTCACTCGTGAGTACCGGGTCTCTCCAGTCCCGTGAATCTCTCCAGGTCCGTGTGGGGTCAGATTGTTACCAGTAGAGACTGGCCGGTGTCAACTATTCTTTTACACCACACGCCCCCGTGATCACCACAAACAACCCGACTGAACTTGTTATTTTCTAAAGAAAAGTAATCTAAAACCGCTCAAATAACTCGCACAATACTGGAAAAAGTCCAACCAAAAATAGTTCGAATAATGCTGAACTGAAAATTTCCAAATGTAACACCCATACGTTCACATTTAAAGGCAGTCATATTAGTCCGAGCGCCAGATGAAAAAGCTTGTTTTGTGTCAAAAAGTTTTTTTCTTTGGTGATTCTAACTGAGTTTTCATTGCTGATTTCAAATCTAATGGGGGGCCAAATGATAAACTTTCGGCATTTTTGTCTAAAAGGGAAAATCCAAGATGGGCATGTAGAATTTCGAGTGAAAGATGTTGTGAGGGATATCATGCATTTAAAGACATAGAAATGTACAAACTTAATTAAATAGAATTCAGTGTGACAAAAGTAACCACACTAGATGACATTCACATCAAATATTCGATAAAATGGCAACTTAAAACCTATATATACAATAACCCACCAATGACTATTCGTATCAACCTATATAACATAGTCCTGCAGCCACGCAGGGACACGCCGATGTCGCTTAGGGTAACGACGTATCTGTAGGTACATCCTCTTGTAGCGGTTGCTCCTCCATCTCTGGGTTGACCACTGGCCTCAGATCCAGTAGGTGTCTAGGCATGCCATCTACTTCAATGTTGTTGTTAGAGTTGATCCCAGAAACTACTCAATTTTGTCCATTGTGGAGTGCGCCTTGAAAATGGCGGTATCACCCAAACCTCATCACCGACACTCACGACCGGTTGCGCACCTTCATGATCATTTGGGGGCTCCACCTCAGGATGCTTCCAAGAGTAAGAAAAAACAGAACGCTGGGGAATCGTTGACTCTTTCTGTCCGTTTCTGAGCGATATATTGTACCAAAAAGCAGCCTCCGTGGGAGAAATCTGAGCTCACTCTGCAATAGATTTTATGGTGCGATGATTTCTTTCAACTATTCTATTGCCGGATGCTCTATCAGAAGCAGCCCTGTAATATGGCATAGTCCTCCACCACCGTAAAAGTTCTCCCATCTCCGCTGACCTAAATGCAGTCGCATTATCCCCTAACAATTCATCGACAGGGCCTTTCTCCCGAAATATCTGCTCGATCTCTTTACAAATGGAATGCGCAGTCTCGTTTCTCAGCTCCCTCCAAATCGCAAACCTTCCTGGGCCGCAGTCGACCATGGTCAGGTATAGAAGGCCTCGGTAGTGGCTCACATCTATGGCCATCCTCTTCCAATTTGAGTCTACCAGGTTCATGCTGGGCGCTTGCAGGATTAATGGATTGGCATCTCTCACATGCACGCACCACCTTCTTCACTGCATCTTTAGTCACAGAAGGGTCTACCCGTCTCGCCAGATGCCAGGTTCGTTCCACACCAAAGTGATGCTGTTCATGCAGAGCCTTCACGTCACCCAATGAAGCCGCACAGACCGATGACGGTATGCCATGTGTATGCAACCACTCTCTCTTGACTCTAGTCAACTTATCTGCTTTGTTGGATGCGGACGCCACGCATATAACTTCAACCTCCAGCCCTTGTTCTTCTATCAGACGCCCAGTCGTCTCTTTATCAGCACCTCTGCCGCTCCCTTGGTCTTTACCAGCATTATTCTGATCCACTCACACACAGTAACAGAGTCTGTCATCAGTTTGATGTCTTTCAACCCCCACTCGTCGATGACCTTGCACAGCTCTCTCACACACATGCTCAGATTCAAGAAAATACCAAGGAGCTCAACAGTCTATCAAGGAATGTTGACCTACGTATACAACCAAAGTAGTGAAGCTAGGAAAAGTGTCAAGTCCTGATGTGATAGTGGAAGATACTACCCTGGAAGACGTGGACTCCTTTACACCTTGGCAGTGTCATCGATGGTAAAAGTGGAACTGAGGCAGATGTAAAAGCAAGAACCGCCAAGGCAAGGTCAGCATTCAATCCATTAAAGTTATAACTTATAATGACAATGAAAGTTCGGAAGAATACAAATTAATTTCAAATGTGTACTTTCTATTTTCAAGCAATAAACTGTAACTATTTGTCTGACGTATTTACTACTCGCTTTATTTTTTATTTTGTTTGCGCAAAAATAACAGAAATAAGAATGGAACGGCTTTGTAATTACTCTTCCAAACTATTATTATTTGCTTTGTCAATACGCTCAAGCCACACGGTACGATTTTCACCCCATGCGGCGTGGAGGTATCAAATCATAATTAAATTGTAGACGACTTGGTTTTCGGTGGGAGTGTCGTAATCAGTAGAGCAGCCACCTGTTGACTCCGATCTGTTGACTCAACCTTTGACCCGATTTGTTGCACCATTGTAAATACCTTTGGCCTTTACTGTAAAATGTAAATATTCATATTTTAATGTAAATGGATATCTTTTAAGATTGGGACTTTTATTGTGAACTTTTTAAACCATTAAATCTGATCATTGAACTAATACATACCGTGCTGTCAACTGTTGTGAATGCAAACCGTGTTCATATGACCTTATGTAGTTGCGAGCGCCGTAAAACTCTTACTAAACGAAACTTACTAAACAACTTACAGTGATCTAAATCACTGATTAAGTCGCCAAAAATCTTGCCAAGCGCCTATTCCGCGTTTGATTTTGTAGAGGCTAACCGGAAGGCTTTGAGAAAATGCATTGACATAATTTGGTAACAACTTTCCTTATTCCGTTTTTCATATTATCCTATCGATAGTCGGCAATTCTGAAGCCCCATTTTCCAGACAAAACCGACTTCTGTAATAGCGTGTTTCTAATTGATTGAAAACTTCCTTCAGTGCAATACACGTCATAATTTTAGGTTTTGTGTAAGACAACAAGCGAGCACGCAGACGCCGTTGAACACGACTTCTCAGTGCACCACCTAAAGAACTGTTTTCTCAACTACAAAAACACGTGTGCTGCAGTGCTGTATTAGTTTGTTTCTTCACAATTTCCCTGAATGTACAATAAACACCAAATGTCCTGCGTTGATGAGAAAAAGTAATTAATCAATCATAATTATGCTAATTAGATACACGAGCTACATTTTTATAAACTCCATGATTAAAACCGAACAAGTAGTAGCTGAGAAATCTCTCTCAAACGTGTACACCATGACACGAAAGGACTATATGATCACATACAGTTAATAGTTAGGATGGTGAAGGTCAATCAGAACTTACTTGACCTACTTCGCGCATCAGGAGTCTCCTCTTCCTATAGATTCAGCATGAGGGTAACCATAACGTGATGCGGAACAGACGATTTTAATTGATCTTAAGAAGGAAGATCAATTAGACCTTTGCCGAGAGCACTGCGACTACGAACAACAAAAACACAAAAACAAACAAAACACACACACACACACTCTCTCTCTCTCTCTCTCTCTCTCTCTCTCTCTCTCTCTCTCTCTCTCTCTCTCTCTCTCTCTCTCTCTCTCTCACCACACACACACATACGCATACACACTCACACACACTTTTAAAAACACAAAAAATTCGAAGCAAGTTCGGGGGGCTTTGTCAGAGCGTAAATGACCCCTGAGAATGTCATGTTATAATTTATGCCGCTGGTGGGAAATGGTATACTAAACGTTGCTGCCCCGAAGGTTAAGTTAGATCACAGAGTTGAGAAGGGAATAGAAAGAACACGGGCAAGAGATTACCTCTTAAGTGCAATGTGGGTTAGTTTGAGTTTTTAGTAGAGGTTTTTCGGCGCTCGCAACTGCATAAGGTCATACGAGCGCCAAGGGGTGGGTGTCAAAAGAGAAGTCCTTACAGGGAATCAGACTTACTCTGCTCACCTCTCTAGCTTCAACAGCAGAAAGTCTGCTTGGACTAGCAAGACACCCCAGAAATAACTGGTCACAAGAATGTGACAAACATCCAAAAGAAGTAGAGGAAAATGGCGATAGTAAGGATTAGGAAAGTAAAAACAGCAGCTCACAATTGTAGTTCAGGTACAGTTATTTATTGTGTATCTCCAACTTTCTGCTGAAATCAGTACCTACACAAAGAGCTCGGTCTCCATGAAAAGCAGGGTTAAAACAGTATCCTACCAGACTGTCCTTTCTTCACCGCCAAATGGATCTACAATTAGACATTTATTATTGGCTTTTAAAAATATTTGCGATTTGTAAATTATACTCCTGCCTATACACAGGTCCGTGATGCTCGTTAACTGAGAGAGTAGAAAATTCTGAACAAAATGAAATACAGCAAAGATGCCGAAGGACCACGGGAAAACATACTTGCTTGAAAGGTTAGACGAGGTTTTAATATTTTTTCAAATACTGTGAAAACAAAACTACACTTGCAAAGCTGGACTCCTTCCAAATTTTTGCCACATATAAAAGTGACTTCTCTTTATCGATTCCCCATGCTTCGACTGAATGAATAAAAAAGAAATCACATAATTAAAATGCTTCAGGTGGCCACTCCGCTTTCGTTTGTCGTGTGTATGTATGTATGTATGTATGTATGTATGTATGTATGTATGTATGTATGTATGT
>NW_004798042.1:222883-225166 GCF_000002075.1 Aplysia californica | reverse complement strand
TGTGTGTGTGTGTGTGTGTGTGTGTGTTTGTGAGAAAGCGAAGGGGTTACAATGAATGGGGTAGGTTTGGCCGGGCACTTGTTTTCGTCCCACGTCCCATAGTTATTATAATGTATCCGGTTACCATTCGTTACTTATAATCGACAGGGAGAACCCGTTTTTGTCCAACTATTCTCATTTTTGAATTTCATTGTACTCGTTTTCGTCCCCCATTGATTCGATTAGCTATAGGGCAACTGGCACTCCGATTTCAAAATGGTTTAACGGTGCGCGAAGAAAAATCAACAGGGAGGTGGAAGTAGGATTTAGTACAGGATAACAATTTAATTTTGTTTAAAAAATTGTGCAGTTTCAACAGTTTCGATAAAAAAAATCCTTGCAACCCCCCCCCCCCCCCCCCCCCCCACACACAAAACAACAACAAACAACTTGTTAAAATCTGTTATAAATACAGGGCAAAACTTTGCACGTTGTTTACAGTCAGTCTGCCACTGACTCATGAGATAATAAGCTGAAATTTCCTGCAAATAGCAGAGATAAAGTAGACCCCTATCAGAATATCACCACACCCGCACATCAGAGAGTGTGTTTTGTTTTGGTAATATGCTTTACGGCGCTATCAGCAGCAAAAGGGCATATGGGCGTTAGGGATGGGCAGGTACCGGTACCCAGTTCCGGAACTCCCGGTTTTACGGAAGGAGGTGTCAGTACCGTCACCAGGCCTCCAGTACCGGTGTAATAAGTCAAAATCACTCTATGCAAGAAACACTACCGTAGCCATATTGGCAACGCTGAAAGCACTATATAGTAGTAGCGTTTATAGCACAGACCTTCACGCTAAATAAACTACTGTCCCGCAAAAAACACTACCATCAGATGTACGTTAAGTACATTCACTACCATCACGCAAAATCCACTATCGTTTGTGTTTATAGCATAGGCCTTCACGTCAAAATCACTATTTCTGGCTAGATCTATATCAATTCGTTCACTCTCTTTCAAGCAAAAATTACTATTCAAGTAGATCTATGCTAAAAAAAACCCCAAACTAGATCTATCCCGATCAATGATCACGCTAAATAAAGTACTGTCCCTCAAAAAACACTAGATCTAGATCTAGATCAACAACCAGATGCACGTATATTATTTCTTAGCCTCAAGCAATATATATTATACAATCACACAAACCCCACTATTTTCGGCTTCTCACGCCGAATTCACTACTATAGAGACTTCAAAAACCACTCGTTAAGGATTGTATTGTGAGTAATTTGCAATCATCTATTTTGTGGATGAATCTTGCAGTTGCCATGGTAACTGTGGCCATAAAGGAAAAAGAACCATTTTTGGCCTGTTTTTTTTTAAATCTAAAAAAGTCAAGACATCACAAGCTTTTTCAGTTACATGTAGCTAATAGATTTTTATATTTTTGGAGAAAAAAATATTTTAAAAAATTAGTCATTGAAAAATTGTAAAAGCCTTAGATCTAGAGATCTAATCTAGATCTATTTTTCAAAATTTACAAACATCAATAACTTTAGGTAAAAATAAGATATTCAAAAAGCATGTGGTACCTTGCTTAGCTTTATTTGGACCACATCTCTGCCAAGTTTCATTTAAATTTAAATCCATTCTTAAACTTCTGACTTTAGCAAAAAATGTACAGAAAAATGTTATTTGGAGGAAAATGCAATTTTAATTCAAAATATGTTCTCAGAAGTAGTAAATCACTACCTTTCAAAAGCATTTTTAGAAGAAATGTATTCTATTTGAGGCACAATACTTGGGAAAATGACATAATAGTGGCTAAACTAAAGGATAAAAAAATTTGAAACTAAACCCTTATTTCAGGTGCTATCTCTTAGTTATAATAGCCCAAGGTAAATCTACTGGTCTTAAAAATACTAGGATAGTGTTTTGAGTATAATGTCTAGACCACGAAAACAACCGTAGTAGTGTTTATAGACAGCGAAAGATCTTGTCAGTTTGTTAGTGTTTGAGCGCTTAATCAGCTGCTTGCACTGTATGCTTCCCGGGAAGCTGAGAATGTTTCGGAGTGTTCTGTGGTCTGCTGGGGTAATAATATAGTGTAAAAGCGCATAGAGCCTGCTGTTGATTGGGGATATGCGCTATACAAATGCTATTTATTATTATTTATTTTTTTATTGACGAAGAATGATGATAGTGTTTTTGACGTGGGTAGTCAATCTGGCGCGTAAGCGGTAGTGTTTTTAGCATAGAGATAGTGTTCTTAGCGTACGCCAAAGTCACTAGGGTAGTGTT
>NW_004798042.1:218927-220544 GCF_000002075.1 Aplysia californica | reverse complement strand
ATCTATTCGTCTGTCTATCTACCCCCCAAAAAGAAAAAAGAACAACTAAAATTCCTTCCCATCCCACCCCTATCTGTTCACAAAACCCCTATTCCCCTCATTCACGGCCCCATCTTGGCTCACCAAGTCCCAGTTAAGCCGCCGTGCACTTCGCCAGCTGTTCTCTTCGATCTTGTCGAAGCTATTGATTTGGGATAAAACTTCGTTTCACTTATATCGCCGTCGAGAACTTTCTGCAACATTGACGCATTCGTGTCGCGGGCCACATTTTCTTGCCTTGTTATAATTAGACTTTGATTCATACAGCCCCTGGTTCAGATCTCCTGCAGCACAACTAAAAGCTTATATTATATAGGGCTTTTTCATCATATGGGCCTATTGCTTTCAACTGCCACTACAATGGCGACACATTGACGGCAGTCTTGCTGTCAAAACGCTTTATGATATTACGTGTCCAAGAGAGAAGTCCACAAGCTGCGCACATCCGAGTGGAAGTGACACTTTTAAATGTTCAAATTCTGGTAAACTTTTCTCCTCCAGAATTTGTCTCATCGGCCGCAGCAGAAGCCACAAATCATCTTAACCTTTAATTCTTCAAATTCTATTTCTATTCCGATGGCGAAACATTCTCCTCTACATATCATGTTTTCCAGGGGGACTGAAATGTGAAACAATGATTATACTCCTATAGGGCATTCGCCTTGAAAGCAAAGGACACACGTGTTAAGTTCGAATATGCAGGGTGATTAAAAAAACACAAACCCACTACAAAAAAACAAACAAACCCAAACCCACTACAAAAACAAACAAAAAAACCCCCAAAACCCAACAAAACACTAAAACAACAGTACAACTTTTTTGGGTAAATATTTTCCTCCACACAGAAGTTTTGGGTTTCAAATTTGTACACAACATTTGGAAGTCAAAAGGGATTTGTCTCATATTGATTTTAGATAAATCCTCATTATAGCGCGAAAAACAACAACCCATTTTCAGCTATGTCCCCTTTTAATTGCATGACGCACTAGTTTGCACTAGGCTCACCACAAAAAATCCCAACGATTGTATCACATTGCAAATTACAGTAGTCTAACAGGCCAACAGAAGGTTGCAGATAGTTTTTCTGAAGTTTCCTTTGCCTGCTGAGGTCATGGTTAAGATTAGTAAAGAGCAGAAAGCTTTGTGTATTGAACTTTTATTCCTCAGCACCAACTCGTTTCGTAAGTTTCGCACAAGGTATGGAAATAATATAAAAGCCATTTCCGTTTTCGAAAATTCGTTTCTTCTTTGTGAATTTTATGTCAAATACATTTCTTTTGAATAAATTATATCTGTTCCAAATTACAACATTCTAGTACAAATTTTGTGCGAGATATTTAGAAAAAAAGTTGTACAGGTTTTTTTGGGGGGATCACCCTGGTATTCGTTTTTCTGTAGGGAGAGATATTTTAGTCTGTCGGGCAGGGTCGACGCTGCCGTCACGTAATTGATTTATGACTGTGGATGTGTCGAACGTTCGTGGTTTAAAAAGTAACACAACTCTTTTTCAGATTCCCTCTTTGTGGATGATTCTCCACGAGGGCATGGAAGAAAAGAGCAGGGTTCGGGGGTCGGGGG
>NW_004798042.1:212628-218827 GCF_000002075.1 Aplysia californica | reverse complement strand
GAGAGAGAGAGAGAGAACAGTATACCGTTGCAATTTGATTTCATTTTCTAAGCACACTATTCTTCTTAAACTGGTAGATTTATTTAATTTCATTTCCTAAGACTGAGTTTTTTAAAGTTTCCTAAGGATCGATACCATTATATTATTCTGATAGTATGGGTTTTGAGAGAGAGAGAGAGAGAGAAAGAGAGAGAGAATTGAAGTTAAATTTTTAATGAAAAATATCGACAAAACTGTATTAAACTTCTATGCCACGACGAAAATATTGTTCTGAAACGAAACGTATTGTGTAACAAACGGGGCTCCCTTCTTTAATGGTAGAGAGAAACAAACACAAACACTCAGATTCAGATGATGTTGACCGGCTAGTCCGCTTCCGTAACATCATCTTAGAGAATTGTATTTTTGAAGACTTGGGGGAGGTATTGTTTACGTGCTTAATTATTAATCATCGTAGCCTATTTTTAGCCAAGTATTCATGTAAAAGAAGAAGAAGAATCTGCAAATATACTGTAGAAGAACTTGGACTACACTCAGTCCTTTCCACAAATGACTATCTTTAGGGCGGGATTTCAAACTCAAATACACAATGGCCGCTTCAAGTGAACTTGGGCCGCTTCAGGTATTTTACCTCAAAAAGGCGGTTTCTGGTTTCAAGTATCTTCTAAAAATAACAACGGGTGTAATATTCTCAACCTTTTTTAATAGCAGTTTAGAACATGAATGGTTTTATGTTAAGTCATAAAAACGTAAAAATTCAATGCAACACCTCGACAAAAAGGTGATGTCAAAATAACGTGATAGTACTGACAGCGACACTTGCACTTAACTTTGCTGTCAGGGGACTGCCGTCTTTTTTTCTTTCTTTCATAATATCGAATTCTGCATTCTTTCCGTGCATGACTGATTTTGTTACGTCACCAGTACATAGAAATAGCCATTTGTGATAAAAATGTTATTGATGGACAAAATCGAACGAACCAAATAATAGAACAAAACATTTTATTTTAACTTGACCCCTCTCCCCAACCAAAAAACCCCAACAAAAAAACAAACAAACAAACAAGCAAACACGAACCCCTCCTCCTAAAAAAAGGAACAAAAAAAAACCAACACCCCCCCCCCCCCCAAATAAAAACAAACAACCCAAAAAGCAACCCTAGGAGCAACAACAACAAAACATGTCAAATTTCCTATGCACTACATGTATTTCATGTTATAACGAATTCGTAGAACACAGAACCATCCCAGAGGATGGCTATACATTGGGGCAAAGTCTTCTCAAAGGAAATAAACTATTTTGCTAGGCCAAGAGCTCAATATGATGATTGGGGATATGTTTTTAATTGGTTCTATGAAATAAGTTTCATGTTAGCTGTAAATGATGTTTGTTCCTATTCGGATCAGAGCACAAAATATGCAACTGCCATTTCCGAACGAGTACATAAATTAACCTGAAATATCACAAGTGATGCTTACTGTAGTAGTTCGTCGGATAGGAAATGTGTCCACTTTCTACATCCTAATAAAGCAGTAAATCAAGAGCTGAAAAATATTTGACTGTTGTAATTACTTGATTGTAAATAGTTATTTATTCATGAAACAGTTTAATATTAAGACGCAAGGACAAGAAAAACATCTACAGGTACAATTGCAAAGATAAGAACAAAGGCCTTAAAAACAATGATCACAACGAAAAACAAAATCAAGACTAGCACTTTACCACCACTGTCAGTAACAGCAGCAGTAACAACAACAACAACAACAACAACAACAACAACAACAACAACAACAACAACAACACTTTCGAGGAAGAAAGGAGAGCCTTGGAAATGGCCATTGACTGGATTGACAAAGAGTGCGATGCATCTAACTCGGTCGCTATCTTCACCGACAGTCAATCACTATGCATGGCACTAGTTTTAGTGTGAACATCACCATCCTTCGACCAAATGCGACTACGCATAAATAATGCAATACCTCAACCCACGATTCAGTGGATCCCTGGTCACTGCAATATCCTCGGCAACGATCTCGCTGACAGTAATGCCAAACTGGCAACAGCGCTGCCGGGTCCAGGCCGCCAAATTACTTATGAAAGTGCGTGAGCCCAGATAAAACTTATTACAAAAGACCCCCCTATATGCCACACGCGGACGAAGGAAGTATACAGGGCATTTTCCTTAAAAAGAGAGGCTCTTATTATGTCCCGCAGTGACCAGTCATTACTGGCAAAAATCAGGACCGGTCACTTCTCTGGGCTGCGGGCCTACAAAAATAGAATAGACAGAACATCGGACCCAACCTGTCCATTGTGCAGCGAGGAACCCCAAGATTTGGAGCACTGGTTGCAGAGATGCCCCGCCACGGAGGCCCGGCGGTGGAATCTCTTCGAGGGGGATTCAGGGAGGTTGGACTGCCTCACCCGCTACCCAAGGGAGGCGGTGGCCCTGGCGAAGAGCACGCTCTTCGGGGCTCCAAACATTTCGAACGGATAGGCTACCACACACACACAACAACAACAACAACAACAACAACAACAACAACAACAACAACAACAACAGCACCAACAGCATCATCACCAATAACAACAACAACAACAACAACAACAACAACAACAACAACAACAACAACAATAGCAGTAGCAGCAATAGCATCAGCAGCAGCAACAGCAGCAGCAGCAGCAGCAGCAGCGAAAACAACAATGTGTGTGTAAAGTAGAAGTACAATAAGCCAAACTTGTGTTTTAGTCGTACATAGATGTAGGGGAGATAGCCATGCTTTTGTTGTTTAACGTCTCGGTGACGTCGATTACTTCCCCTTCACTTACATGTCTGAGGCAGATCAAAATGACGTAATGTTTAAGCTTCTCGCAAGTAATTGCTATTTGCTGAAATGACAATTTGAAACTTTGAAATACGTGGTAACTTTGCAGATGTTAAATCTATAGCTAATGATCTTGTCGGGCATTGGGACTCTTTTTGTAGTGTATACATTATATCTGGAGTACACTTTTGGTTTTGAGCGATTTCCAATGGCTTTGAAAAAAACAACTAATTTAAACGCGGTAAATTCATTGATATGTCATATTCATCTGACACCCCCCCCCCTTCAACGCCCCCATGGCACCCAGAGTACAAAAGTCCCAAAATTTCAGTGCTCATGCCCTCCTACAAAAAGACATAGATCTAAGTTTGCGAAACAAAGGCAACACTCTCTTCAGAGTGGGTTTTTGTTCGGTTAGAGCTATGGTAAATGCTATAGGCAGATAACGTTTAAAAGAACCATGTCCTAAGCATGCTTATTTGTGAAGGTCATATTCCTTTTTACACCATTAGGAACATTAGTCGAACAAACTGCGTATTAATTCGCTGCTGTTCAATACTGTTTATTCATGTTAAGCAATAACAACAACAAAACAAAACAAAACACAAACAAAACAAAACAAAACGAAAGAATAATATTAAAAAAACTACAGCATCAACAAAACCCTAATAAAAGAACATGGTGCAGTAATCCTGAAAAAGATTGCCGTTGTCAAATAAATCAAACTTTTGAAAACCGTGCGTGTGCTGTTGACTCTCAGATATTTACCAACATTCTTAGATTATTCTCTCTCTCTCTCTCTCTCTCTCTCTCTCTCTCTCTCTCTCTCTCTCTCTCTCTCTCTCTCTCTCTCTCTCTCTCTCTCTCTCTCTCTCTCTCTCTCTCTCTCTCTCTCTCCCTCCCTCAATGCATAATATATATATATATATATATATATATATATATATATATATATATATAAAATAATAATAATAATAATAATAATAATAATAATAATAATAATAATAATAATAATAATAATAATAATAATAATAATAATATATATGTGGCGACTAACTTTAAGACCAAATTGTTAAGGTGTGTTGTTTTTATGTGTAGTACGTCGCACTTGAGTTCATGAGTAACAGTTCTGTGAAAGTGTCCAAGCTGTTCTGGTGGAATGTATGAAAGTTATGTCTCGTCCTGCAATGACTTACATGTGTGTGTTTCTCTTCATGCTACATTGGTGACCCCGACGTGATTTAAGGTAACCTTGTCTAGAGATCTAGATTTAATTTAGCATAACCTAGAATCTAGTAACGGCGATACGTTTCTCAAAATCATGGCAATCGAAACTGTAGCACTCAAACTTCCTACGTTCTGGACGTCTTGTCCTTCCGCGTGGTTCGCACAAACAGAGGCCCAATTCGCTTTGCGTGGGATCACAACTGACGAGACAAAATACTACTACGTCGTAGCGTCGCTTGATGCAGCTATAGCAGCAAGATCCCTATCCATAATTTCCTCACCTCCTTCAAGTCAAAAGTACGACACACTCAAGTCTTTCCTTATAGAGGCCTATAGTTTATCAGAAGAAGAAAAAGCAGCAGCCTTATAGAGCATAAAAGAACTGGGCGATAACAGGCCCTCTGAGATGATGGAAAAATGCTGGCTTTGTTGGGAGAACACAAACGGTGTTTTCTTTTTTTACAGCAGCTGCCAGAACCTATTAGAGCTCCTCTGGCGAACTCTCACCACAAAACAGATTACCGTGCATTGGCGAGAGAAGCGGATAACCTGTACAACTCCCTTTCACCAAATTTGAAAGTCTATACAGCGGTGTGACCTACCGATTCTGTTTCAGACCTGCCCGAAGCTGATGCTATTTGCTGGTTCCATCGAAAATTTGGATATAACGCAAGACGCTGCAGCAGTCCATGCAAGCACTTTAATAATTTCCAACACAAAAAGCATCAGGGAAACGGGAGAGCGGGCCAGCAGTAGAAGTAGAAGATCCGACTGTTGGTCCTCAATGTTGCTCAACAACAACTCTTACGACACCGACGGCAGATTCTAAAGCAACTCAGCTGTTTGTCACGGACATTAAGTCTAAACAACGTTTCTTGATAGACACAGGTGCCAAAGTCTCTGTGACACCAGCGTCACGGGCTGAAAGAACGTCAGGTGCGACAGGTCCACCCTTGCAAGCAGCAAACGGAACAACCATAGCGACCTATGGATCGAAAGTTATTCCTCTTCATTTCGGTGACCGTGTGTTTAAAGCACGTTTGATATCAGCCAATGTCAAGCGACCCTTACTGGGGGCTGATTTCGTCCGGCAGCACAATTTATTAGTTGATGTTCGAGGACACCGTCTAATTGAGGCAGAAACCTTCTCGCATATCTATTGCTCGGTCAGTTCCATTTCAACTGCCCCAGATCTGGCCCTCATAGAACCAATAGCAATAGATTCCGCAAGATTCTCAACGAGTATCCGGAACTCTTAAAGCCTACTTTTTCCACAGCCGATGTCAAGCACGGTGTGCAATACTTTATTCCCACCAAAGATCAACCTGTTTTTGCTCGTGCTCGTCGCCTGGCACCAGACAAACTCGCGTCTGCAAAGAAGGAGTTTTTTGAGATGGAGAAAATGGGCATAATACGGAAATCAAACAGCCCCTGGGCATCGCCTCTGCATGTTGAGCCTAAAAACGACGGAGGTTCCCGTCCATTTGGAGATTACCGCAAGTTGAACGATGCTACAGTCCCAGATCGTTACCCCATACCCCATATTCAGGACTTTTCTGCTCGTCTAACTGATAAGACCATTTTCTCTAAAATTGATCTTGTTCGAGGATATCATCAGATTCCCATGGCGCCCGGGGACGTACCTAAAACGGCAGTGATCACACGCTTCGGTTTGTGGGGATTCTTGAGGATGCCATTCGGGTTAAAGAATGCAGCACAAACATTTCAGCGACTGATGGACACAGTGCTTCAGGACCTAGATTGTGCATTTGTATATCTGGACGATATCCTAGTTGCTAGTTCATCAGCCCAGTCTCACGTCGACGACCTCAACGCAGTTTTTCAGCGGTTGCGACACCATATATTGGTGATTAAACAGGAAAAATGTCTTTTTGGCGTTGCATCTCAACCTGTCCATCTACAACAACCAGCACGACGTGGCTGCCCTCCGGTGCTGCGGGAACCAAAGCGTACCGTTATACGGGGTGCCCTCTACAGCTGGATCGGGCCGATCGCCCGACTCGATCGCCTGACACTGAAAACAAACACGTTTGATTTTGAGCTGATCGAGTCGGCCGATCCCATCCGTAGTGGGCACCCCGTATTAGGAACACCAATGGGCGAGAGCAAGATACAGAGGCGGTTC